>NW_007577896.1:662622-663969 GCF_000690725.1 Stegastes partitus
GAGTCGCCCCCTGCTGGCTGTTAGACAGAACGCAGGTTTCACTTTCCAGCCCCAGAAGCTGCATCTAACTGCTGTATGTAGTCTATAGCTGCAGATAATGCACCTCACTGTGTCAGCGTTTCAGAAAACTGAGTGATAACAAACTTTTTACAAGCATATTTTCATGGCTGACAGTTATTAATGGTTCAGTCTTTTCACCAATCATCTACCAATCAATCAATCGCAGCTGTATAACGAACCCAGCCTCTTTTCTTAGTTGATTTTTATTAAAATCTGCTCCTCAGGTTGAGATTCTTTGTGAATTCAGCCTCAGGACAGCAGCCTCATTCCCTCATGAGGAAAAAATCCTCAGCGAAGCTTATTAAAGCAACGTCGCCGTCACTCCGAACTTCCTGTGAAAGTTTCCTGATGAGGTCTGGCGAGCGTTAACTGGTGTAAAAGAAGCAGAGGCGCTGTTGCCATGGCCACCTCCACTTCCACCGCCGGTTGGTTAAACTGATGAGGCGACCTTTATCCGACGAATCCGGCTTGTCAGCCAATCAGAAACTGTTATTTTAAACGCCACTGCGGTGGAACCTTTTCCATCACGAGTCCGTTTATTAGTGCCGTCACCAGCACGGAACATATAAAGTTGGAGGTTATTATCGCTCGACAAAAGGCCATATTTGAAATAAAAATAAAGCTGTCGGCCGGTAATTTACACGTGTAGCTCGTCTTGGTGTCGCTCTGCTGTTTTAAATGTCATCACAAGGAAACGCTGGGTATTAAAGTCCTGACAAGTTTTGAAACTGGGAGAGAAAAAGCAGCTTTTAATCAGGAGAACAGACGATAGCGCTGTAGAGTGTTAGTTAGCTTACGTCCTGTAGTGTCCTGCTGGTCTCTAGCACTCAGACTTGCTAGCATTTTCACTTTGCATAACCTCGCTGCCATCTTTACTGGTAACTGCTTGTTTTTACGTGAGCACACAGCCAGTTTTTTTCACAGCCAGTAACAAACAAACAAACAGTAAATAAATAAAAAGAAAGAATCATCAGACTGTCAACTTGTGACGTACGGGTCCATCATGAAAAACAGCCAAACATGAGCTTCAACTCATCAAACTGACTTTATTCTACACGTGTTATTCAAAAAATGTACAAAAAAAAAAAAAAGACCAATTCTGAAATTCTGATAAAAACAAAAAAATTTGCTTTTTAACGCAAATGAGAAGTCACGAGTGATTCAGCTGTGACCAGCAGTCATGTTACAAACAATTCAGAAAGTTTTCAGGTCTTTGTTTCCACAGAGTGGAGAAGAAAACATACCTGATAGAATAGAATAGAATAGAATAGAATAGAATAGAATAGA
>NW_007577896.1:664605-667150 GCF_000690725.1 Stegastes partitus
AAAGTGTTGCACTTGTTGATTAGAGTTTCTCTCATTTTTTGTAAAACAGTATTTAACTTTCATTTTTGTCTTTTCTATGACTTACAGTATTCTGAGACGTTTCTGAGGTCTCGCTCCTTCTAGTCTTGGTTGTTCAGGACTTTATACTGCAGGTCATTACAGTTATTTTCACGTGAGCAGAAACCACTCTGACTTTCTTTTTTCTGTCCTTTCTGAACAAGCACACACGTTCTTTCTGAAGCGTGTACATCCTAATTGGGCTTCACTGAAGTCTCTTAACAAACTCTGCAGAGACTGAAAATCTCTGCTGCATCAAACCTCCCGCAGAGGTTCTCAGTTTAGGTGAATAAATGTAAAACTGAAAGAAAGCAATTATTTTCCTGCAGCAGCCTTCTTATAAAGCATCACACTGGATGTTGAGCGTGTGCTGATGGTATCACGCTCATTAGCATTGAGCAGCTCACACAGGTTTGGGAGGTTTTTGTGTGTATTAAAGCTTAAATCTGGAATAGAGCGAGCTGCTGTGTGCGTCCCCCGTGTGTTTGTGTTTATTTTCATATTTCTGGTTATCTCTGTGCCCTTTGTGTGCAGTCGTATGTGTGCGATATGATGTTGTGTGCTATTTTTGGGTGGCGGCAGTGGGTTGTGGCTGCATGCATGCGTGGGTTTGTGTTGTGTGTCTGTGTGTTGGAGGGAGTGTAGGTCAGCAGCGAGGGGACAGATGACCGATAGGGTTCCAAGGACGGGGAGGCCACGGGGGCCTCAGGGTCTGTGTGTGTGTGTCGTTGTGCGTCTGAGTGATTCGCTGTGGCAGTGGATGGCAGGAAACATACGGTTCCCCGCCAGCACAGAACAGTGTTACAGAGTGGAGCTAAACACACACACACTCTGCTTTAGACACACAAAGAGACACAACTTTACTCAGAGAGACGGGGAAAAAAAACAAAACAAAACCACACAACAAACAGACGTACAAACAGGTCTACACACAGGCTGAGGTGCGAACCGTCATTCAAACGTTTTCATTCACGAGGAGAGACAGCTGGAAAACACACTGTAGCACTGCGAGGCAAACACACAAACACACAGCGTCCTGATGCTCCAGAGGACTGCAGCAAACAAAACAAACTCTTCTTTCACACTCGTATTAACAGTCGTTTAGCGCAGGGACGCGAGGATTTAACGCAGACTGTCAACACGACCTTCAGGAGCGGATTGTTTAAACAGCAGCTCGTCTCGAGAAGCTTCAGACTCGGGTTTGACTTCGACAGTCTTGATTTCTGTTTTTATGTCGTCGACTTACTGCAGGTTGTTCCTCACGACACGAGTGAATGCAAAAATTACGGCTACACCTCGACTACAAGTCAACTAGTTTTCGTGTGTTTGCAGTGTTCGCGTCAGGACCTAAATGTATTTTCTGGCAGCATCAGGGATGGTTTGAGTTGAGGGGCGACAGAAACAGTGATTAACAAAACCCAGCTAACAGTGACTCTTTACAGCCATCCATCCATTATCTATACACTGATTAATCCTCACGAGGGTCGTGGGGGGCTGGAGTCTATCCCAGCTGATTCAGGGTGAAGGCAGGGGACACCCTGGACAGGTCACCAGTCTATCACAGGGCCACCGACTCTTTACAATATGATATTATTATCTCTGACAATTTTGCACTGAATTGTCAGTTTTGTTTGTTGTTGTGGGATGTTGTTAACTTTTTATTGTATGGTGCTGGGAACTGGGAACCTGGAGCTTGGATTTCCTTCCCTAAGAGATAAATAAAGTGTTCTATCTATCTAGAAATTTAAAAACTGCAAGCAACAAAGTAAGTTGCAGCAAGTGATAATGACTCTAAATCTTAGAGAAACCAGCAAGGAGACCAGAAAACTCTTACTAAGTCTTAAACTTTGATTATGGACAGCTGCTGACAAAGCAGATGTGCAGTTGTGGTTGTTCCACTACTTTGCAGTTTGCTTCGAGGGCTTTGTTCCATACGTAAACAATAAATCGGTACCTGTGTGTTTTGTGCATTTACACTCCAGTCCTTGCAGCATAAACACTAACTTTGATCTGCATGGAGTCTTGGGGAGATGATGAATTTTGCAGCTTGTAAACCCTCACAGATGCACATGCGCTCAGACTTTTAGGCACAAAACGTCTTATGTAATTTATTTTATTTATTTAGCAGTATGTGGCACAAGAATTTCGTTTGAGATTAATAAAGTTTTATCTTATCTTATGATCACACTGGCCTCTGTGGGAGCCATCAGCCTTGCATCTGAGTTCATTATTTAGTATCTTTTACCTCCTGTTTAACTGAACTGTGTAATAAAAGAGTGTAATGAATACAGATGTTAGGAATGGTGCACCTGATGAAGTGCAGCCAGTTATCACAGAAACTATAAGACGATACCTTCATGCTGCCGTCAGTCTGCTGTGCAAAAAACGTCATCATCATCAAGCCAAATTGCACAGTTTATATTTGTCTTCAGCAGTGTTTATCTGGGCCTGCTGCATACTGGCATCATGATGCTGCCACCACCATGCT
>NW_007577896.1:667544-670651 GCF_000690725.1 Stegastes partitus
TCCTTTGTGGAACTTTCATATTTTTTGTACCCAAACATTTTGTGACCAAAACAACTTTTGCAGTTTAAAGACAGATAAATAAAGGCAGAATAACCTCATGCAATATTGGTATTTTTCACGTTTAGAGGATTTTTTGCAATATCCCAAGTTTCTACATATAGATGATTCTCCACAATATCAACAGCAGTTATTAGTATTTCTTTTTTACTTTAATTTGTTGATTTATTTCGTAAATTCCCCCGCAGTGACGTATCTTATTTTAGTACTTTAGTATAGTTTCTGATGTTTAGGCTGTATGTCTGATGTAGTGTGTGTGATTTATGGATGGGTTTTATCATAAAGTACAGAAATCATCTCTTTTGTGATTATTCAATGGGCGATAACCTTTGAAATACAACCCTCATGAATGAAATCAAGTCACTTTGCTGCATTAATAACACTTCATTCGCTTTTTGGCAAGTGGAAAACGTCATTATGTGAACTGAATTGGTCCTTTAATGCTATTTAAGCCTGTAAAAACAACTGGAGTGGTTATAATCCCGGGCACAGAGCAGGTAAAATAATGCAGAGGCATCAGGATAATTAGTCTCGCAGATGGCAATCAGTTTTTGGCAGATGAAGGCTTTTTTTCTCCTTTTTTTTTTTTTTTGCACAACAATGGCCTCCCGTCCAAAAAGTCTTGGCCGCTGTTTCAGTGGTCAATCAAATAATCCATAAGTTTTTACCAGCCCTGTCTGTCTCTTTAACTCCTCTCTCCTTGCGCTGCCATTCGGGCTGAGCACCAGAGTGTTGGTGTGCATGTTTCCAGACCTCAGCAGCCAGATCTAACAGCTTTTCTGGCACAAACCCTGAGTCTGCGTGTCACCTTCCTGGAGTCGTCCTTTACCCTCTGAAACGATCCCACACTTTGGATTTCCAAGACAGACAGACTAACACCCGGTAACCTCAGGGAGCAGCTGTGCAGACGACAGTGTCTGTCTGGCTGAGTGTCGCTGCTGTCTGAGCAGGCATGAAAAAAAAAACACACATAAACATATTATTGTGTATGGGTTTTTGATGTGTTTCAGGAGTGTTATATCCATATGACCTCTATTCAAGGAGAAATCTAATTAATTTTTAATTACAGTGCCTATATAAAGGATTAACCCCCTTGGAATTTTACCATGGACTCATGCTCAATACAATTTGGCTTTTTTGACAAGAAGTTTAAAAAAAAGACTCTTTAATGTCAAAGTGAAAGCAGATTCATACAATGTAATGTCAGTTAATTAAAATATAAATGGATGTAACTTTTTAACCTGTGTGGAAAGGCACATATTTTTTATTCTTTACAAAACTGTGTCAGGTTGCACAGAGATCATGATGCTGCCACCACCACACTTTAGTTACATCATCATGCTGCCACCACCATGCTTTAAACCATGATGCTGCCACCACCATGCTTCACGTCATGATGCTGCCACCACCATGCTGTAGTTACATCATGATGCTGTCCCCACCATGCTGCACATCATGAAGCTGCCACCACCATGCTTTAGACATGATGCTGCCACCACCGTGCTTTAGACATGATGCTGCCACCACCATGCTCCACATCATGATGCTGCCACCACCATGCTTCACATCATGATGCTGCCACCAACATGCCTCACAGTGGGAATGGTGTGTTTGTGATGATGCTCAGTGTCAGTGGGTGAATTTTTATTTCTAATTAATTGACATTGCTTTATAAACTGTTCTAACTTTGACACAAAATAGTTTTTTTGGTTTTGTTTTTGTTTTTTTGTTTGTTTGTTTGTTTTAAATAAGTTCTTGTCAAAGAAGCCAAATCAAATTGACAATAATTCAGTGTTGAAAACCAACAAAGAGGAATGAATACTATTTTTTAAAGCACTGTCATAGATACAATTGCTGAGAGTGTGTTTACAAGTGCACTAGTATCCTGTTGTTGTTGTTTTTTTTTTAACATATTCAGGATATGATTTTAATATTGAACACAGAGAAACCTGGTAATCGGTAGCTCTTCCCTGATTATTGCTTGAAGACATCTGCCATCACTAAAACTAAAACAAACCCAGATCTCCAACAAAACTCTCAGAGACTGAGCTGCACTGCAAGGAAGCACGACGATTGAAGGAAAATAACACTCCATCTGGTTCTGTTGCTTCTTATTTATACTGTTTGCAGTGAGTCTGACAGTATTATAGGAGTGCAAAGCTAAACAGGTGCAGAAAGAGATGAGAGACGCTGTCCTGGTTTCCACTGCAGCACTGTAGCATATCCAGGTCTGTGGAAACAAAAGTAGAGGCTTAGCTCGGTTTACCTGCGCAAAATGTTTAGAAGTTTAGATGCAACTTACTCTGAGAAAGCATACTGTATCCTTCCCCACTTCCCTTGTCTTTTTCCTCCTCCGTCTCTAATAGTGTAGGATTCGTTCCACAGACAGTTTGAATGTGACGGAGCATCTGAAAGGCTGAGCAGGTTGTCTTTGTGAGCGTGTGGACACGTCAGTATGTACAGAAAGTATAGAAACTATAAGTGTAGCAGCTCAACCGTAAAAATGCGCGTGTTTTGTGATGCTGTTTTATTTCCGCGTCTCATATTCTTGCTGTATTTTCTACAGTGTGTGAACATGCATGCCTGTGTGCGTATTTTTCTAAATGACTGCTGCAGAGTCTTTCCTGAGATGAAGTTTGCAGAATCTTCTTTTAAATTGTTTCTTAAAATCCATTTTTAAAGATTTGCTTTTGTGTGTTTTTAACAGGTTTTAACTATAATTTTTTTTTAAACATCATTTACTGTAGCCTCATAAAATCACAGTAGAAAATAAATAACTGACATGTTTGATTGAAAATTGTTTATATGTATTTTCTTGTTAAGTTAAATCATATATGATAACTAGTATAATAATAATAATAATAATAATGAGAACAATAATAATAATAATAATAATAATAATAATAATAATTGGCATGCTGACTGTGGGGGAAAATGTACTATTTTTAGAAATAGTAATTAGTTCTTTTACAATGTGTGACCATAAAATTACACAAAAAAGTAATTCATTCGTTTTATGTTTGACCATAAAATACACATTTATTTATTTA
>NW_007577896.1:670955-680917 GCF_000690725.1 Stegastes partitus
TTTCTTGCATTTTTTGCTTTTTACTCAATTTTTCTACTTTTTGCTTCTCAGGTTTTTGCTCTTTCTGCTCCACCAGACAGATGTTTTCTTTCTGTTGTAATATTGTCCTCATGAGTGTCAGGTTCTGGCTGTGCTGCTGAAGTCTGTTTATAGAAGGTGCGACATAAATATAGTTACTACTGTTGTGTGTGTGTGTGTGATTGTGTGTTTGGCCCTTTTTAAGCCTCCACGTCGATGTGTGTGCATGTTTTGTGGGCTTTTAGCTCGGTTTCTGCACGTCTGCCTTGAACATGGAGTGTCTGCGTGGCGCCCTTGCCCTGAGTGTGTGTGTCCTTGTGTGCCCGTTGTGGCGGATGCGTTTGAATCCTCAGACCTCCACCTGCCACCTGTCTGCAGGTTTGACCTCCCACCCTCTCCTGTGTGAGAGCGCCTCTCTTGACCCCTGCCTCTCCCACAATGCCTCGCCGATACCCCGGGCTCGTTGTCTATGCACGGTTACTTGGTAACAGACAGCTGCTGTTGCCATGGCGTTGCCGGGGCACCCAGGTGTCCAAATCGCTGAATGACGGGCGATTGGCTGTTGGTGACTGGCTCTCTTGCGTCGCTCTCTTTCACAAACACACACATGCACGGATGCAAATAAACATGATCTGAGTGGCGCACACACACACACACACACACACTCGTGGCCGTCATGATTGACTGTCAGGAGAACGTGACCCTGATTTGGGCCTGTGGGACTTGAAGTTGTAGCGTGAAGTGTGTTTGAAGTGGCTTGAAGTGACATGTGCGTGTGTGTGTGTGTGGTGTGTGTGTGTGTGTGTGTGTGCGTGTGCGTGTGTGTGTGCGTGCAGGAGTGAGTGAACTGAACGGTAAAGTAGGTTGAATATTAAAAGTGCTCCCCTGGACCCAGACCTGGGCAAAATAGCACTTGAATATATTCCAAACGCTTGAAATAACCCGGGGAGCGCTCAATATAACTGATCTCTCCTCCACTCTCGAGGCCATTCCAAGTTTCTGGCGAGGCTAAAATTGAGTGCACCCCAAGTCCTTCAAATATTACAGCCCACTTTTGCATTCTCCCAATTTTTCTTTTTCTTTTTTTTTTTTCTGTGCAGGTATTACCCCACCAGCTTAACCTCTAAACTGTGATGCTCAGCCAGCTGGGTATTGAGTGCCAAATTGACTCTGGACTTCTTTCTCACTCCTGCCGGGGTGAAAAGCTAAAGAGAAGTGGATGAATGCGCAGTTTGGCAGAAAGCAGAGTCAGATATAACGCGACTTGCGTTTGATCTCTTTATTATAATGGAGAAGGAAGTATTTGGGCCGGGCTGCTGAAAACGTAGGAGCTGAAACTTAATTTCAAGTGTCCCTCTGCAGTATTTCGGTTTAATCAAATACCAGTTTTGCCGCCATTGTGCTAAAGTTGTACTTTATGCCCATCTCACATCTGCAGTTCAGCTCATTGAGTCCGTTTTAAAGGCTAAACTTTTACAAATCGCTCACACCTTTACAACCAAGACACTCATTTCCCCCCAAAAACAGCAAAATAACCATTTATTTGAAGTTCATTTCATCGTTGTGTCATTGTGTAGTGCAGCACAGTATGAAATGGAAGCAAAGGTTTGCATATTAAAGTGCAAAACTGTAGAGTTAATCTGCCAACATGATAAAAAAAAAGAAAAAAAGTATAAAGCAGGACTTATTATTCAAGTCAGTGGTGCAACTCCAAAAGAAATCCAAGTTTCTATTAAACCCATAAAAGAATGAGAAAGTTTTGTCTGTTTATTAAAGTGCAGCATGAACACGACGGATATTTTACAAACACGGATTTTCTCCCCGTTGTGCAGCTGTTCTCTGACTTTAGTAGCTTTGAGTTTGATGAAACTGTCGCTGAATTCGTTGTTTTGAACTTGGGGAGGACGAGTCTGTCGAGCCACGTTGTAAAAATCTGGGTTTTAGTGGCGCAGAGCTGTCGTTTTAATGAGCTGCACTTCAGTCACTATTTCACACTCATCTCAAAAACAGAAAAATGTGTAAATAGGAGCAGCTTTAGTGGGGATTCGTCGGGATTAAGATGCAATTAATGTGAGCACAGAGAGCGGGAGAGAAGAGAGCAGATGTGAAGTGCTTTCTGGGTGTTTTCTCTGTAGGTGTTTGTAGAAGCTGATAACGTAATGAATTTGACATTATTGAAATGTAATAGACCAATAACGCAAAAAATATATCTACCTGAACCGATAATGTAATAATTTATTACATTATTGGCTGGTTATTACATTTGCGAATATTTTTTTTTTTTACCAGGCCAGTAACATAATTTGGGCGGCTGTGGCTCAGGTGGTAGAGCAAGTCGGTCAGTCATCAAAAGGTCGGCGGTTCGATTCCACCCTGTAACCTGTGTCATGGTCGTTGTGTCCTCGGGCAAGACACTTCACCCACCTTGCCTGGTGGTTGGCGGGGCAGAATGGCAGCCACGCCTCTGTCAGTCTGCCCCAGGGCAGCTGTGGATACAATCATAGCTACCACCACCGGAATGAATGTGTGTGAATGAATAACTGACGGTGTAAAGCGACTTTGAGTGTCTAGAAAGGCGCCATAAAAATCTGATCTATTATTATTATTATTATTAGAACTTACTACGTTTTTGGCCTATTGCATTTTTAAAAATGGCAAATGTATGACACTATCTGTCGTTATTAAATTATTGGCTTCTACAGGTGTTTGTGCTGCTCTTGTCTGAAGCTTTGCACAGTTTACAAACCACCTTTCTGTTCTGTCATCATTTAAAGAACTTTATACTTTTGGAAATCTTGGGTCTTTTGTATTAAACCAAGTCAGATTTTGCAGCAGCTACCATCGTCTAAAACCAGCTAATCAATGACAGAAGCCAAAAACAACTGATGACATGACACCAAATTACGTCGTGATACTGAAGAAAAACATTCCTCATAAATAATATAACTGTCAATGCATTTTCTGTATCTACATCTGCCCTGTTGCAATCAGCAGGTGGACATAAGGGCAACATCTTTTAAATTAATACTAGAATCTGTTATAATAAAACCCTGTGCTTGCTCTGCTGTGCTTTCAAACCACAAAACCAGCACTTCAGAGTTCCCTTAGAAGCAGATCAACACTCACCTCTTCAGGCGTCTCAATCCAGTTATTTAAAGTCGCACCGGTTTGCAGCCCAGAAAGAGGTCAAACGCTTCAGAGTTTCATTGAACTTTAAACCCATTTAACAGAGCTTCATGATGTATTTTAAATTTCCCTATTGAAAAAAATGTATGCAGCATATAATAAACCAGGTTCAGGATGCGTTCTTTTTCATGCTTTACAGATATTTCACACAGATGTCGTCTCTCCGTGCGTCGACATATTGTTCGGTTCTCAGCTTCGGGAGAACATTTTACAATAATCAAAACTGACCTCTGCAGCAAACGCGGAGAATTCACAAAGTGCTTTTTTTGCAGAAAGAAAATTAGGTAATCAAAGAATAAATGGTGCAACTAAGAAGTGTTTTTGCTTTAAGTGGCATTTTAATAGTTTGATTTTCACCCCAGATTTTGCAGCATTTTTATCCAATTTACACCAACGGGTTTTTTTTTTCTTTTTTTTTCAAGGTTATACGACTTAACATTAGATTCAATTTCAGTCTAAAATTGTTTTTTACGGGGCTCATAATAGCAACAGTTCCCGATCCAGCCTGAGCCATCGAAGGAAACAAAGAAAAATATCCTTGGGATGTAAGTGGGGTAAAATGGAAGAATCTGCTCTCCTCCTTCGGGCACAAAAGGTGAGACAACAGCACAGAAAGTGGACACAGAAATACGAAGTAAACTTAAAAATATCACACCGGCTTTCATCCAGAAGAGAAGATAATCAGCCTTTAACATATTTAAAGCCTCCATAAAGGATGAATGCTTCAATACCTGAGCGAGGCGGCTCATAATAAAAGTAATGCATCTTTTCAGGAGCTGAGATTGAAAATCAGTATCTCTAATTCTCATTTCTTTAAATGCAAGAAGCTTTGTTCCTTCGCTCTCTCTCTTCTTCTTTCTGTCGATGCTCCCCAAGTGTCTCCTAAAATCTATTAAAACTTACTTATGTAATATTGCATATTATTGACACAACCTGCTCCTTCAGTCTTCAACACGCTTTAAACTCACTAAAAATGTCATTTAGAAGAAAAATAAGATACAGAAATGAAAAGAAAAGTACAGAAAAATACCTTTGACTGGGTGCAGTTTGTGTTTTTTAATGTTTAATGTGTCAGAAGCAGAATATCAAACGTTAAATCTATAGAATGACTGAGCTCTTTTTGATTCAACAGGTGACAAACTGTGTGACATCATTGATTCGGTTATTTTACACAATAGAGTTTGTGGCTTCATTTTTTATTTATTATCGTTTTTTAGCCGTCTAACTGCATCTTTACATTTATATGTTAGCGAGTTAGTTTATGTCTCATACCAGTACACACTGATCTCCTGCAGTGCAGCAATATGTAGGTGTGGCTGCACGGTGGTTTATTAATGCGTACAACTTTTTTGTTGGGGGCAAATACCATGGTGTTAAAAAAAAACAAAAAAAAACTAAAAACTGTAAAAACAAACAAAAAAAATAATTAGAAAAGAAAAAAAAAAAGATGGCAGCAAAGTTGCCAGAAAATACACATGAAAAACAATAGAAGACTGTAATGTTATTAATAATTTTAAAAATTATTAATAATTATGATTATTAGTAATAATCATAAACAATAATTAAATTAAATTAATAATATCTTGGGGGGGAAAGTAGTGACAATAACCGCAAACATCTGTAAAATAACAATATTTTTCAGCTGATTTACAGTTAAACAATGTAATGTTCCAGTTATATGTTGTAAAAGCAAAAATTTTAAAAATCTGTAAAGATGTCGGCCTTTGATGTGGACATTTTACACAGTTTTACAAGCTGAACAAGTAAATAAATACTTTTATCACTAAATATTATATGTAATTTAACAAAACAGGGAAAATCTTTGAAATAACTACTTTTTTTTCTTTTTTTAAAATTAGAGTTACAAAGTATTTAAAAAACTAGCAATTAGAAATCAGTGAAAACAAGATTATAACATGTGAGTGTGAACTAAATAGCAGAACAGACTGTGAGCTATTTCCATGAATGATGTTGAATTCACATAACAGAGCGCCAAAACCTGGTCGCTGAAGTTCTGATTTTTATTTTTGTTTTTTATTTATGACTTTCTTCTTGGTGTTTTCGGGATGACTTTACTGCTGACGTTTTTTAGGAGGAGAACTTCACTGAATGTCAGCAGGAAAAGACAAACTCACTGATAAACCTGCTGCGGTCATCGTCTTTGGGAAACCGTTCGTTCTATTTGGTTGTCAGTTAAACAACGTTGAAGAGAAGTGATGATCTCGTCTGCTTTAGTTTGATCCTCTGGTTCCGGTAGTTTTGATTGCATCTAATATTATTTGTAGATTTTATCGTTCAATTGATTGATTACAGATTGCACTTTGTATTTCTTGTAGATTCGAGTCAGTTAAAGTTGTTTTTCTTAACATAAGTCACAAATTTGCACAACAGCTTAAAGTGGTACTTTAGCATTCATGCATATTATTCATATTTCTATTAATAATAAGTAGAAAAGCAACGAGACAGGAGACAACCCGGTAAATAATTCATATCTGACCCAGTGTTGGGGTTACAGTCGGGTTATTTTTAACCCGTCACTGTTGCAGACTGTGGAGATTATTGCCAGTGATCCAGTCTCTGATGCATGTGGTTTTAATGTGGCTTATTTCTCTATCGCTGACATCACCGCTGTGGAAATGTAAACTGCTCGGGAGAGTTTTGCGCTGCTGCTGCCAAGTTCAGGCATTAATGCCACGCCAGAGGATTCGCTATCAGCTATTGAATCGCACAGAGTGTCTCGTTTTGTACAAGTGGTGTAAGAATATATCTGAGTCAGAAATTAATATAAAGTAAACGTCTGCTTCGGGTTAATGCAGATCTGATCACAAGAGATGGTTGCATATTCACATATCAGAGTTCACTCTGTCACTATTTTCTGTCTGTTACGGGGCTCACATGGGGCAAAAACTTTCTTCTGGTTCCAGTTTGCCAAATGTGAGGATCTGAAGCTTTCCTTTCTCATATATGACAGTAAACCAAGTGTTCTTTGGTTTTAGGCTGCTGGTTGCACAAAAGGACCCGTTTTAATAAGTATAATTGGACTTTGCTCCAACATTTCAACAGTTATTTGATCAACTAAAGTATCACCAGATCAAACAACAATTCAAGTCACTGAAGCTGTAGGGGTCGACCACGTTGTTGTTGTTGTTGTTGTTGTTGTTGTTGTTGTTGTTGTATTGATAGTTAGTGATTAAAGTGACAAATAATTAAGTTCAAATGAAAATCTTGGTGTCAAAATTTAAAATAACACAAACTCCAACACTGGCTGCAAGGTGGCTCAGTGGTTAGCCGCTAGAAGGTCGCTGGTTCACGTCCCGGTGAGGACACCCGGGATCTTTCTACGTGGAGTCTCCATGTTCTCCCCGTGCAGCGTGGGTTCTCTCCAGGTTCTCCAGCTTCCTCCCACAGTCCAAAAACATGTTGAGGTTAATTGGTAATTGTAAATTGTCCGTAGGTGTGAATGTGAGTGTGCTTGGTTGTCTGTCTCTAAGTGTAGCCCTGTGATAGACTGGTGACCTGTCCAGGTGAACCTGCCTTCACCCTGAGTCAGCTGGGATAGACTCCAGCCCCCCACGACCCTAGTGAGGATTAAGAGATGTATAGATAATGGATGGATGGATGGAAACTCCAACACAAAATTTCTTTAGAAAGCCTTTGTTTACTTGTGTTACATAATTAAAAGGGAACTTTCCAACATTTACCGTTCCATGTTTTTAGGCTTTTAACTGTGATGTCCATCCATCAGGCGCATGACTCTTGACCATAAATACAGAGAGAGGCAGCTGTATCACAGCCAAAGTAGCAAAGTTTTAGGTTTTTTATTTTATTCTATCACGAATCTGTTTAAAAAGTAACACTAATAATCCAAAAAAAATGCTGAATATTGAATCCAGTAATTGGCCAGATTGATACTGAGTGAACCCCCAGGAGGCTGGAGTCAGAACACAGGTCCTGTATTATCTGTGGTTACAAACATGTAGTTATTATTATTATTATTATTATTTGGGATGCCTCACTCATGGTTTTCTGCCCCTGACCCAATCAGGTCGTTTATTATTTAGTGTTATTATTTAGTTATTATTTAGTGTCTACTGATACCAACACCATCAGCCAAGAGAAAACAAAACACTGCATCTTCTCATCTGTACTACAAGCTTCAACAGATAGAAATAGTATCAGCCATAACCTGTTATTATTGTTAAGTGTTTAGAAGTTGCTCAAATAAATGAATTAAATTGATGAATTTACTACAAGCTGGTCGGCACATCAGGACTAGTCTGACTGGCCGGGTGCTGACTGAGGGTATGAGCTCTGTTTGTGCTCCTCTTTTGCTATCTTTGTGTTTTTCCAATCACACTTTTCTACAAGAAACATCAACCTCTGGGTAGCATGAAGGATTTAGGTCGCGCTGTAAGGCAGTCCTGCTTGTTTCTTTCTGTGAATTATCTATTTTATAACAACCCCTTTGCCTCCCTGCGTGCAAATGTTCCACCAAAGCAATTCCACCGGTCTCCTTTCTGAGAGGAGACCGAAGCCACATCTTTCGCTTCAGCTCCACCAGAGGCGACTGCGATTCATCTAAAAGAAACCCAAAGAAGCCGGCGTGTTATCCCCCCCGGTAGCAGAATGATAATGAAGTGCGGCTACGTGAGGCCACATGAGGACGAACCTGGTCCAGGTAGCGTCTTCCCGCGGGGTCGGTGGTTCTCCGGAGCCGCCGGCGAAACACGAGGACGTCTATTTGACTGGAGGGTCTGTGCTCGCCCCGGGCCCCGCACGACACAACGCTGCTTTAGGACTTTGTTATTCCCAATGCAGCCGAGTTTCTGATCCCGTCCTGTACTCACACTGTGGCCTAATCCCATTACACCTCTGAGGCGGCTTCACACAGAAACAATCTGCTCTGTTGTTGGTTTAAACAGCAGATTTTCTCACTTTGGACTGAAGCACGTCCTCAGTTCTTCTGAAAAATCTCCTCTGATGCACCTCCTCCGCCTCCCCTCCGTCCTCCGAGTGATTTGATGTAATTTGACTAGGTGGGTGACAGCTCTTTTAAGACAAGGGACAACTGGAAATGTCAGCTTCAGTGTGTTTTGCACAAAGAGAGGCGACCGAAGGCTGAAGAGAGGTTTCAGCTGGAGTCTTGCTACTTTTTTCTATCCGAGCTTTTTCCTCCCCCTTTTCTCCTCCACTCTCTCTCTATGACCTAGTTTGATCCTGGATGGTTCGGGGCTGTCTGTCTCTGAGATAAACTCATTTGCTCTGGATCATTTAGAGAGCAATGCCATTTCGCTCCCCCCCCACCACCTCCCCTCTTCCACTTTCCCTCCGTGTTACTCGGGGAAGCGATGCAACAATACGTGTCTGCACAAGAGAAGCGGCGTGTGTGTTCTTTTAATCTGTTAAGTGGGTAGAGACGTACGAGGAGGAAGGACAGAAGCGGCGCTGTCAGAGAATGAAAGGGGATGTCTGGCTGCAGATAAGGTTGTGAAGTGTTGCATATCCACAGATATCTGTCACACAAACACCGAGCACTGATAGGCAGATTTATTCAAAAAGGTCACGCTGTGCTCGAGCTCGGCGCGCGTCTGCTGCCGCGTCGCTGCACCGCGAGATGGGATTTTAAAGATCCCATCAGGTGCACATGTGAGGTTTTTCCTTTTTTTTTTGCATGTGTGTTTTGTTTCCTCTGCTGGCTTCGCTGTCACGTACTGTAACAGAAAAAGCCGTGGGTTGGACGGCTCTCGTCTCGTCTCAGAAGGCTAATTACACAGTGATGGAGCCGCCTCGAAATTATTTATGATTCTTCCGCTGTCCCACTTGTTCTCGACAGCCAAGTCATCATCCGACGTGTCCTCCATTTTCAAATAATCTTCTGATCCCCGTCCCTCCTTTGCCCTCGTTTTTATTTGTTTTAATAGCACCTCTTTCGCGGACTTACGCAGAACGTATCTTGAATCCGTCCTGAAGGGTTTTGCCTGGAGGTTGATCAATGGCGGCTCAAGGAAGGAACTGATACCGAAATCCTGACATTTAACATCGATGTTTCAGATCATTAAAAGAATTTCTGTGATAAAAACTCCTTTGTGCTCCATCTGCGCTCAATGCAACTGCGTGGCCTCTGCATTTTTCTTTTTGTTCTGCACAAGGAAAAGCAAAGCTCCAGAGAAAATGGACCCTGAAACACTGTCTGCATCACCGGCGGATGATTCAACCAGAGTATATATTCTGCACAATATATCGTTTCCACATCGACGGTGCAACAGTCAGGAAGACAAATGAACTCCAACATGTGAAACAGCTTCTTCTGCTGCTTGGCACTGAAAGAAAACTAACATAGTTGTCTTTTCTATGGAAACTCTACAAGAGAAGTCTAACAGGCAACTTAGGGGTTCTTAGATATGTTGATTTTTTTAAGCTTTATTCACAAGATACGGTTTGTTGAGGATCCACATATGAGCAACAAACAGGAAAGAAACACTGAATTCCCACATGACCGACTGTGATACTGACATTTCAGATGCTCCACTCATAGGAAACAGTGCATGTAGATAAAATCTCTTGGTTTCAACTTGAGTAAATCTGATGTTAGAATACCTTCTTTCTCTATCTTGAAAACTAATTTTCAGTCTTACGCTCGCCTGAGGGCTGCAAGGTGGCTCGTGGCTAGAAGGTCGCCGGTTCGTGTCCCGGTGAGGACACCCGGGATCTTTCTGCATGGAGTCTCCATGTTCTCCTCGTGCAGCGTGGGTTCTCTC
>NW_007577896.1:688229-701198 GCF_000690725.1 Stegastes partitus
ACCACGACTCTGTAACTCCTGGTTTCGGTCCGGTTCTAAATGGGTTTTCAGAGTCAGTAGCTGAGCTGCTGTTGTTTTCAGGAAGAAGACTCTCTCTGCAGTTGACACAGATGTTTCTGTTGCTTCTAACTTTCTCTCTGGGTCATAATTTGAATTCACCATTGTTGTTTTTAAACCCATGTGCTTGTTGAGTTTGTCAGATGACGTTGCAGCGCCATGTCCTCTTAAAGGTCAGCATTTCAGTCACGATTTCATACTTGTTCTGCTGTCTGACACCCAAAATGGTAAAATATGTAAATAAGAACGGCCATATTGGAAATTCAGCTGTATAAAAGTACACAGCACAGAAAGCAGGAGAGAAGCTAACAGATGAAGCTAGCAGCTGAGGTTAGATTGAACTGAAGCTCAACAGCTGACATAAAAGCACAGTAACACCCAGAGTCATAGTTTCCACCATCTCTGGATGTCCCGCATCTTTCCAGCTTCCACAGACCTCTGACACACCATCAAAGCTAATGCTATTGTTAGCCCCATTAGCCACACAACATGCTAAAGCTAAAGATGTTCCTGTAGTTATTGACATTGCCATAAATAAGAAAAGTAATCGACTGGGTGTTCAGTTCCTCGGATGCTGGGAGTGCATGAAGACTGTTGTGTTCACTCTTGCAGCCAACAGCAGAACATTTTGTGAACTTTGCTTGTGGCTCAAACATTTTAGAGTTCGCAGAAGTAGCTCTAAGGTGGAATGGTTCACCTGTAAGCAGTGAGGGGGCGGAGTTATGCAAATGTTAAGGTTCCCCATTTTCTATACAGAAACAGAAGAACATCTTCATATCTTTTTTTTTTTCCTACCTACAAGTTCATAAAACACTGAAAACCCAATTAGAATGGCTTGTTCCAATCAGGACCTGTAAAGGTGGAGTGCACATCACCCAGTGGAAGAATAAACAGGAGTTTGAAAAGGCCTTCATTTGCACAAAACAAATCTTGAGTCCAAACAGGTCAAACTAATAACTCCACAAACTGCTGCAGTCATGAGATTTGGCTGAATGGGAACAACAGGAAACTCTCTTATTATTCCAAGTTTGGCATGTTGGCTTTGAAGTCACCTCATTTAAATAGCGCAAGTGTTTGCAAACTTTCCCAGCATTATGTATTTGGAGCAGCTGAACTGAATGAATGTTAATATTGGATTGGATTTTCTATAATTACCAGTGACAGAAACTCCCGATATCTTCTGGTTGACTAAATTGGAGACAGTTTTTTATACACTTATGGTCTAAACAACGTGTAGCGTCATGTCACCAGTGATGTTTATTTACTTTCTGTAATTGTACTCTGAGTATTTCCATTTAATGCGGCTTTATATCCACATATATCCAGATTTCACAAGTAAATATTGTACTTTACAGTTTACTACATTTATCAGACGCTTTAAAGATGAAGATTTACCACCACAGATAATGCACCAAGCTTTCAAAACACAACTCGTAGTTGAGGATGAATCCAGTTTGCGACTCGTTCCGAGCAGCAGTGGGAGGTCGCGCTCACATTTCAAATAGCAGCGAGTTGTTAACAGCTCCATTAAACAGTGATTTTTTTCCCTCTAAACTTCTCGCATCATTTCATTTCAATAAATCTTCAAATGATCCCACACTTCACCGAAAATCAAAGATGAGAGAAAAACTGAAAACAGATTCATGCATTAATTGTGCATTTGTTTTTTTCCTTCTTTTCTCTCCCATTAATCACATTTGGAGCCTCGGTGTCTGCACGTATAATAATAAATCAGCCAGAAGGACCAAACCAGAGCTGTTACCGCAATACTAAAGCTCACTATGTACTGAAAGTGGACTTTTAATGCAGGACTTTTGGCTGTAGTAGAGTATTGTTGTCATAGTTGCACATCACTTTTGCTTGAATAAAGGATCTGAATTCTTCTTCCACCAGCACCTTTTAAAACTGAAGCATGAAAGTTAGAAGAACAAGAAAGAGAAAGTTGGAAACAAGTGAGTTTGATGGTTTCAAACGGAGAAAATCTGCAGATTTGCTTGACAGAAGAAACTGAACATTTCTGATGTTTCTCACTAATCTGCTTTTTTTTTTTTTTCTCTCACATCTGGGCTGTTAATGGTTAGTTTGAGTAATGATTCGTCGCCGTCACATTAGAGGCTGGATGCGAGCAAAGCAAAGCCGTCTTTTTCTAATTGCGTGGTTTTCGATGCAAAGCCGGAGAATTTCTTTTTCATTTGTCTTCATTTAGCAGCACAAACTATTTTATTGAAAAATGAATTTGGTAAACCTGAATAATAATAATGATAATAATAAATGCCATTTAATGCATTTTAGCAAATTATAGTTTAATATTCTCATCCAGCAGCAAATGCAAGAAACATTAATCCAATTAATTTAATAAAATTGGAAAGTCTCAAAAAATAAATTTCAGTTGAACTTTGATATTTTTCCTCATATTTGATCTCGTGAATTATTTGCTCCGTGGATTCTTGAGGTATTTTGTTCCCCACTGATGAGAAATAGTACTTAAAGATGAATTTCCTTGTCATTGATTTCAGTTATTGTCGTTTAGAAAGTGACAGTTTTACATTTTTCCAATTCCTAATTTCATTTATGCCTCATATTTGTTCTCGTGCGTCATCAGCTCTGCAGATTCTTGAGGTTTTTATCTGTGACGTGATGTGAAATATTCATGTCTATGCTATTTAAAGACAACAAGCTTGAGTTTGTTTCCATGTGGATAATAGTTTTGTGTTTTTGTCGTCAATGTATGAAACCTTTTTTTATTTATTTCAAATTTTATTAAATTCTCGAGTTTCAAAAATGAGGAAGAATTTCATTTCAGTTTGTCTTTTTTTTTTTTTTTTGCTTCGTATTTGATCTGCTGCGCGTCGTTTGCTCGGCGGATCCTTCAAAGTTTCCGCGCTTCGCTCCGTGACGTGTGATGTGAAACAGTAATGGCTGCCATGGGAATAACAACAATGAGCTGAAATTCCTGAAAAATTTCTGAGCAGCCTTTCAGTCGAGCGCTTGTTTTCTGCTGCCGAGCATGAATGTGTGTGTGCCAAGGTGTCTATGAGTGCTTTTTTTTTTTTTTTTTTTGTTTAACTAAATGTGTGTTTTTATCCATGTTGTGTATCAGGCAGAGATAGTTAAGTGCAGGCCTTGGGCACAATGTGTTTCTCTGATGGCTAACACAGCCCACACACTGGAGCGTTTCATATGGGAGAGCAACGCAGCACTTTACACAGGGATTGTTATTTCAATTTCATTTAAATTGCATGTGATACAGCGGCAATTTCTCATCGCTTGAGTGTCACTTAGATAATAACATTATATATCTGCAGATTTGGGGGTATTTGGCTACCAGGCGACGGAGTGAGACGCAGACAGAAATAGACGGTGGAGGTCTGCTGTGGTTCGCCTCTGTTTCCCACCCACTCAGTTTTTTTTTTTACATCTAAAAAGTGTTGCTCCAGTGTGAAGCCCAGGCTATTGATTTAACAGTGTAAATGTTTGATAATTCTGGTAAATATTCCAGCAGAACTCCGGCTGGATCCGACGCTTGCTCGCAAGAAGATGGAGCTGCACGTTGGCTAAACATGGAGTCTAATGGAAAGTGGTGAATGCGAGCGAGAGGTGGAGGTTTATTGTATGTGCTGCTGCTGCTGCTGCTGCTGGTCGGCTGGCCGGCGCGTCGACTGACTCACCACTAATGAAACATGCAGGAGGTCGGAGAAGTAAACAAACAAATAGAATCTCGTGGTCACAGCTCTGCAGTTCATAAATACATGACTTATAAAAGTTTCATGGTTGTTCGGCCTCCTCGCTTTAAAATTCCTCTAAAAACTCATCTCTGTGTGTCAAATCTAGAACTTTTTTTTAACATGAAAATAATCCTTTACTGCCTTAAAAACGTCCTACATGTAACTCCTTCCTCTCCCGCGGGGGATGTGCAGATGCTAATTTGTAATAATGGAGGAGTCTAGTCGTACATGTAGGCGCTGGAGACTGATTCTGAAGCAGAGTAATGATGCAGAGAGTCCAACCCTGCAAGCTGACAGGATCACCACAAAACAAGCGCATAAACTCGTGGAAACAGCACACAAGACATGTGAAACGTAACCAGGGGACCAGGGACGTTGTGTTTTGTATTTCATGAGCTTCTCAAACTAAAGCTGCCAATAGTCACAATATTTCCCCCGAAAAGTATGATGGAGTCCAAGTTTAATCTCTAAATGCCATCAAAATCATTTTACCTGTGAAAGAAAATCAAAAAATAGATGTTTTGAGTCAAGTTGGTGTCTTATATACATATATACATATACATATACATATGCTGTTTTTACTTAATAAAATAATTTATTATTGGAGTCAAATGGAAGTTTGAATCTGAGTTTCTGGGATTGGTACAGTGTTTTTTTTAAAAGGTGGAAATACTCAGACATGGTGTTGGCTGCTTGTTTCACTCATATTTCTGTTAGCATATTAAAAAAAAACCATCATGACATGTCAACAAGAAAAAAACAACAGACTTTTCACAGAAGGTAGGTTTTTACATTTAAACGAAAGCCTAGTCTGACTTTAGAAGTTATGTCGTTGTGTTAAAATGCATTTCTGTCCAGATACGGCACAAATAGTAGTTATTCCCATGAGTTTAATTAAAGTAGGGGAAAAGTAAATTGCATTAATTGTCCAATAATAGAAAACAATGTGAACTTTTACACAATTCTTGCCTTTTTCAGTATTTACATGTAGCTACAGTCCAACAATGTGGAGGGTAAAGAGGCATTCTGGTTACGTCAAATAAACAATGATATGTTGGTAACGAAAGTTAATCCAGGAGTTTGCAAATATTTCAGCCTCAGACGCCCAAATTACGAATCCCAGAGACTCAAAACTCAAGCTTATAGACTTTATTTTGTGCAGAATCACATTCACTATTATACACAAATACAGGAATATTAGAAAATACATAAGAACACAAGAGCCTGACAGACAGAATGTTATTTTACAGTCATTTATTGCAGGCTAAGAAGCAGAGTTTGTTATTCAAAGTGTAGCACTGACTAAACATACAGTATGTAGAGGTTCAACATTCACAAGTTTTTGTAACAAATATTAATAAAATATGTTAATTTTTCGGGCGGGCTGCAAGGTGGAGCAGTGGTTAGCACTGTTGCCTCACAGTAAGAAGGTTGCCGGTTCGCATCCCGGTGGGGGCACCAGAATCTTTCTGCGTGGAGTCTCCATGTTCTCCCCGTGCAGCGTGGGTTCTCTCCGGGTTCTCCAGCTTCCTCCCACACAGTCCAAAAACATGTTGAGGNGATGGATGGACACTCGCCTGAGTTTCTGCACTGCAGTAACTGATGGAGACTAGAAGCTCCTCGGTGCACAGCCGCCCAGCTGAATGTGATGCGTTTAGGGAACATCGGTAGAATAGAATAGAATAGAATAGAATGCTTTATTGTCATCAAACATTGTGCATGACGAAATTTAAGATAGCTGCCATATTAAGGTGCATTGAAAATATAGACATAATAATAAAAACAATATACAAGGTAACTTGTAGTGTCTATAAATAAGCAGCTGTGCAGCAAGTGAGGCCTGTTGGATAGACTTTTTCAAGATATTTTTCCTCTACTATATTATTCTGATGCAAAGATTTGTACATTAGCAGGACTTTAGTGCAACATGGAGGTGAAAGCAGCGATCTGTTTCTTTAAATGTGAAAAAGAATGTGTGAAAATAGAGATATTTTGTCTCTAAAATCAATTAAGAACTTTGATAAAGAGCTCAATCATGATCTCAACACTGATGAAAATAGAATCGTGCCGCCCTAGTCGGCTGTATGGGAACATTCCAACTACAGAAAGCATGATGTTGAGCACAAACTGGAGTTCTGTCTTGCAATTTTTACCACCAGATGAGGTGACTCGACTAATTATTTTGACCACTTGAATCAGCGCCACACAGCTCTTTATGACGAGTGCAAAGCCAGACGTAGAAAAACTATTTCTGAGGCCTTTTCAAGCGGTACGCCAAATGAAAAAGGTTGTGCTGAAAAACTTCACAGTAAAAAAGTAAATGTCAGCTTTTTTTAAGAAACTTTTTTTCTATTCTTCGAGCAGATGCGGTCTCCAATCATTCTGCAATGATTAATTCTTTCTAGTTATTTAAGTCATCTGGTGAAAATTCAGTATTTTTCCATTTTGAAAAATATCACAAGGACTTTTTTTTTTTTTTTTTCAATATCATGCAGCCTGAATATATTCTTTAAAAATTAAACGGAGTGAAAGTCACAAAACAAGCACCTGAACTGAATTTGTGAATCCTCTAAAGCTGCAACTTCTCAATTAACAGAACAAAGAATTCGGTGTTCATTGTCACACCCTCACAACAACCCGAAAGCAGAAAGAAAAAAGAAAAATCCTAACAACTAAATTCTCTTATTTTCAGCCTTCAGGTCTAATTTCTTTTAAAACAAGCTGCCTGCTGGGTGGTAACAGCCTTTGTTCCCAGGATTGATTTTCTTGTTGCAGAAATCCTCCCGTAATTAGTGCAAATATCGTCACATAAAGCAGAAACACAGTAAAACCAAGAAACTGCAGTTGTGTAAATGGTTAATTTAAAGAAAAGTTTAAAAAGTCCCTGTTCAGTATTCATGATTTCCACTTTAAACTAAAATTTCTAGTATCTGAGGAGCAAAATATATGCAGCTCAATCATCTTTTTTTTTCTTCTTCTCCTTCCTCTGAGTAATTTATTACCAGGATGAACAGCAGAGTTTTCTGTCATTTCATTTAGAGAATTTGTTGAATTAAAAAGCAGCAGAGCAAGTGTTGAGGAACCTGCTGCTTATCGATGATTTCACATCATCTGTAATGATCACAGGCTTCTTTACTCGTCATCAGTCTGTACGTTCACTTCACTTTGGTTTCTTTGAAGATTATTTTTAGGCTTTGAATACATTCTAAACTCACACACAGATAGCAGCGGACACACACTGATGAGTCTGTTGGGAGGACTCCAAAGCATGCATGTGCAGCAGTTTGTATGTACGTGTTCCATGTGAACACATGCTTAGAATGTACATTACTGCCCTCGATATGTAGATGTCTGCATAGATAGATTAATTTTACATGCAGAGATGTGCAGACAGGTCCGAACAGACTCGCTCAGACTTGTTGGGATGATAACCTTACATCACACGGATGTTGCAGCTGATTTTAGTCATTTAAAGTAATTGATTAAACCCTTAAAAACTCATCAGCTACTATCACAGCTGTACATTTATCCATTAAAATAATCCTTTCCTGATTAAAATGACTTAGATGTGATTCTGAACTGTTGCTTCATCCACAATGTGCAGATCTATGGAGTCCCGCCCCTTTTCTCTCCATTCAACCGTCCACTGCTCGCTGCAGCTCGAGCACAGCAGCTCACCTATGATTCTGCTCAAACACTGTGAAATGTCTCTATGCTGGACAACAGCATTGTGTAATATTATATATATCATATATTGGAGTAATCGAGCCACACGTTTGAACTAGAAACTGATTTTGAGGAACAAGTCGACAGGATTGGCTCTTTAGGTTTGTGACATATGAAACCCTGGAAGTCTGAATCTGTGTTTCTGATATTGTCATCAGTACGCTGCAGCTTCAAGGTGGGAATGTTCATCCATGGTGTTGAGTGCTTTTTTTTACTCATGATGTGTCTTTGAGCACATAAACAGCACCATGTAGACGTGTTCTCTATTGACTGTCTCTTCAGCTCCGTACAGATGAAATATGTAACTGGGTCTCTTCACTCAGAGAACAAGGTTACAGCATAACCGTACGTTATCAAGGTTTTAAAAAAAAACTAACTTCATGCTATATTTGGATCTCTTTCACCGCTTTGTCCATCAAAAACTCCAGTTAAAAGTTTGCTGTTGAGGTCAAACATCAGCCAGAGATAAGAGAAATTTTCATAAAGTTGTTGTGATGTCACTTTGCAAAAAGACTGCCGTGGACATGTTTAGTCCATCTAAACAAAAAAAAAAAACATATCTGTTTCAGTATATTTAGAGTGTTTTCACTGCTGCCAAACAGGGAACTGAAGCTCTGATATCACTTTCCTCAAAGCCGCCACACTCTGTTGACAAAGACGGTTATTTAACCTCACAGAACACAGGAGTCGGTCATCCAGAGCTTTTTGTTTTAACAACTCAGATCCAAACTAACATGTTAAAAGACCAAAGACACACGGCAGCAAGAGCAAATTACCTGCCCGAGGCAGCGGTCGGGCAGTTCTGGAGGTAAAATTGTCGTTTTTCTCGAAGGAGTCGGTCGAGGACTATAATCGCTGCAGTTTCCTGTTAGAACAGGTTTTCTGACTGCAATTTGAAGCAGCGAAAGTATTCCAAGTACATTCATACTGATTTTTCTGGGTGGTCTAACCTGTCGGCTCCTCTTAACAGCCATTCAAAGAAATCCAACTGTCCCTTTGAAACCGTTAAAGCCCAAATAGAGTCCAACCAGGCCTGTTGAGTTCAGCAGTCTTTTACCAAATCTGCAACTTTGTGCACATTTCTCCGTTTGACATCAGCAGCAAACGTTTACCTCCTGGACCGCTTGCTTGAGACGTAATTGGACTCATCTCGGTGAGGAATGTGGATGCATTGGCAGACGTTTTATATGTATAACATCTCGTTGCTTCGACTGTTGACGTTAGGAGTTTAGGGAGCAAAAATGGAGGCGAAAAAATTGCAGGTTTAACCTTGAAAACTAAGATTTTCCCTGCAGGGGTCCCTGCGCAGCGGAGAGAGATGGTTTTTCAGCATAAAAGCTGCAGTTACGTAAAACCGTCTTTAATGTGCAGCACACGACTCGTCTGTGGCCATCTTGGTTCTGTTTTGTCTACCTCTCACCTGTTCCTTTCTCTTCCCCTCACTCTCCAGCCTCTCTGAAGGGCCCTGCTGAAAGGAATAAAGATGCTTTTAGCCTCTTAGATTATAATCATTCCTTTTTTATTCATCATAATTGCTCGGTGATTGCAGTAATTTGTATGCACTCATAATTTTAGTGGTCTTTTTAGTGCTTGGTGGCCATACGCTGCATGCTGTATTTATGGATTTATGTTTTTTTTTGTGTGCGAGTGTGTGTCTGTGAGTCAGTTTGAGTCGGTTTGTCTTTTTGAGAGCCGGTAAATGCGAGAGCGGGGCGCTAATGTCGCTGTTTGTGAGTCAGAGTTGGTGGCGATGGAAGGGGGAGGAGGAGGAGGAGGAGGAGGAGGAGGGAGGAAAAAATAGGTGTTTTTGTAAAGGAAGCAACAGAGGCATTTTTCATGTTGTCACGGCGGCAGAGAGCGAGTGAGCCGCAGATAGGAGGGGACGGAGTGGCTGCAAAATGGAAGGAAACAACGTGATGGAGAGAGTGAGTCTTAATTGGAGGAGTGTCGGAGCTCAGAGTGTCTTCATGAGGAGCTGGAGGAGGATGATCAGAGTGTTGGAGGATAACGGAGGGAAACAGGTTCAAACTTCCTGTCTGTAAATACATGGAGGTCTAAATGGGCAGGCTTTGAAAATGGACAGTTATGTTGATTATCTGTGAAGTCTTTCCTCATCATCAAGCGACGCATTCATTTAAAGAGATAGTTTTCTACTATATACACTCCAGATGCACACATGGAGGCATGGTTGTTGTTATTGTACTGGTTTTTCCTATTTCCCAGCCCCACCAACGGAAATGTTGGGTTGCATGTTGATGTGTGCTTGGTCAGTTGGTGAGATGATGAAATTTTTGGTGCAAAGAAACACATAGTCCAGTCGTGAGCTACAAATATGTTCTATATTCAGACTTAGTAAATGCCAAAGCAACTAAACAAGACGTAGAGTTGGGCAGAGTCAGGTGCAAGTCTTAGACAGCAAAATGCAGCAGTATACCTGCAGATCTAAATGGGCAACCTTAAAAAACTGGACAGATTATGTTGATAATCTGTGAGGCGGATGTCTTTACTGGTCATCAAACTACACAATCATTTGAAGACATACTTTGTGAGATTATTCTGATGTTGACACTCCAGATGCACACATAGACACCCACGGAGGCATCGCTGTTGCTATTGTATTTTTATTTTTCTTGTCTTTCAGCCACGCTGATGCAAATTTTGGGTTGCATGTGTGCAGATGGTCACTTGGGGAGATGATGAAAAATCACTTGTGAGCTACATATATGTTCTGTAATCAGACTTAGAAAATCCCAGACAACTAGAAAAGACATAGAGTTGGACAGAGTCAGGTACAAGTCTGAGATATATGCAGCGGTATACATGGAGATCTAAACTGGCAACCTTAGAAAACTGGACAGATTGTGTTGATTTTCGATGCAACAAGTTAGCATAAAGACGTGTTTGGTGTTAGAACAAAGAACCTGGTTGCTTTATAGTGTGTTGTGCTGTAATGGAGAGTCCAGTATTTTCAGCTGTGACATAAAGTTCTTGTAAAGACCACATGTATCAGAGCAGTCTTGACTTTCCAATGACTCCTATAACTTTGGATTTTCTATGATGGAATTATTAACACCCACGAGTCTTTGTCACATAAAAACAATCATGCATTTTAGTCCTTTCGTAGATTTATTAAACACAAAAAGTGCTGGGTCAAAAATATACAAGTAGCATCCATCCATCCATCCACCTTCTCCCGCTTATCCGGAGTCGGGTCGCGGAGGCAGCAGCCTTAGCAAAGTCGCCCAGACTTCCCGATCCGCACACACCTCCTCCAGCTCTTCTGGGGGACCCCGAGGCGTTCCCAGGCCAGCTGGGAGACATAGTCCCTCCAGCGTGTCCTGGGTCTTCCCCGAGGTCTCCTCCCAGTGGGACGCGACCGGAACACCTCCCCAGGGAGGCGTCCAGGAGGCATCCGGAAAAGATGCCCGAGCCACCTCAACTGGCTCCTCTCAATGTGGAGGAACAGCGGCTCTACTCCGAGCTCCTCCCGGGTGACCGAGCTCCTCACCCTATCTCTAAGGCTGAGCCCAGCCACCCTGCGGAGGAGACTCATTTCAGCCGCTTGTGTCCGCGATCTCGTTCTTTCGGGCATTACCCAGATCTCATGACCATTGGTGAGGGTTGGGACGTAGATTGACCGGTAAATCGAGAGCTTTGCTGCCTTGCTCAGCTCTCTCTTCACCACAACGGTCCGGTACAGCGACCGCAATACTGCAGACGCTGCACCGATCCGTCTGTCAATCTCACGCTCCATCCGGCCCTCACTCGTGAACAAGACCCCGAGATACTTGAACTCCTCCACTTGAGGCGAGGAGTCTCCACCAACCCGGAGAGGGCAAGCCACCTACATGTAGCAATGCTGGCATTTGGGTAAACGTCTTTTGGCCAGTTTCACCTCAACGAGGCACTTTTTGTAGCCGTCCAGAGCTTCTGGTTGCATCTTTGACCCTCCTCTTGACAGGATTCAGGCGAGACACTCGTCGTGTTCAATGATTCCAGAGCTACAGGAGCCATTAGAAACCCCATAACATAGACGATCTCTCAAACGTTTGATGCTCTCGCCATCCAGGTAAAGCCTACAATAAACAGCCGCTTGGTTACAGCAGCAATGAAACTGATTGTAAGAAAAGAAACACTCCTCTCTTAAAAAAAAAAAAAGAAAAAAGCCTGTTCTAAGTGTTGAACAGAGGACCCTGAAGGACGCCTCACACATTTTATTTTCAGACTGTTACCTTCAGGTAGCTGCTACAGATCCTGCAAACACAAGAGCAACTTTATGAAGCTGTTTTTTATTTATTCCCTCTTCGATCACAGCGCTCAACAAACAACAGCTGAACTCTTGATGTCCGGCCACATATTTGATCTCTGCATCCCCGTTGCTTTTTGTTCTTCTGGTTTTTTACCTGAATATAAATGTTTTAGAGCTTCTGCTAAAAATGTTGTATCGCTGCCCAGAGCAAATTTCCCTTTGGGGGTGATAAAGTTTATCTTATCTTGTGTATATGATGATGAAGACAACATCAG
The DNA here is from genome assembly GCF_000690725.1 of Stegastes partitus. Taxonomy (NCBI): domain Eukaryota; kingdom Metazoa; phylum Chordata; class Actinopteri; family Pomacentridae; genus Stegastes; species Stegastes partitus. The sequence continues at coordinate 700,262 of NW_007577896.1, forward strand.
AAAGACTGAGAAGTTGAGTCAGAATAATAAAAAAAAAAAAACTGAAAAGAAAGAGGAGGTGTGAGAGGGATTGTGAGAAAGAGAAGCACTTGTTTCTCCAGTGTCACTCATGGCCTCCCTCGGGAGTCCTTAGACCTTTAAAATCTCCTTTTTCCTCCGGCCGCTAACACTCCTATCACCCTCCTCCTCATCCCTCCATCTCTTCCCCGAACCCCGGCGGTGCTCCTCTCCTCCATCCATCCATCCCTCCCTCCCTCCTTCCTTCCTTCCTCCCTCAGCTCCTTTGATTTCTTCCGCCCTCCCCTCTCCTCCTTTTCCGTTCCCACCGACTCTCGGATTTTCTTTTCTCATCTCCCTCCTTGCATCCCACCTTCCCCTCCAACGCCGATGCTGCTATTTATAAACTGACTAACTGTACGTGAGGGCGGCGTTCGGGGAGCGAAGCAGGAGGAATGAAAGGAAGTACGGCGATTGTTTGTTGTGAAAGCAAAGCACTGTAACACGTCTCACCTGCCGAACGTGGCGCCGCCGCCGCCGCCGCCGCCGTGCCGCATTGAATCATGTGACAAATCAGCAGCTTGTAGGAGAATCTGATTCCTCTGTAGGTTCTTGGAGGTCTTGAGCAATTTTTGTCAAAACACAACCTTCAAATGTCTGAGGCAGCCGTTCAATCAGCGCACAGAGTTTGAGAGCGCTCACTTCTGGAAATAGCATTTTACGGATGGCTGAGCAGCAGAAACAGTCTTCACTTCTGACTATAACATCATTTTGTTATTGTTGTGACTCCACTTTTTTTTTTAGAAGTTTTGAGCTTTAACATCTCCAGATATCTGTGAGTGCTACTAGGCAGAGAGCCGTGTCTGCCAAACTACAAGAACGAGGCTTAGCTGTGTTTGGCTTGCAGATATTTTGTACCTTGTGGCTCGCTGAAGGTGGA
>NW_007577896.1:706591-711955 GCF_000690725.1 Stegastes partitus
ACTGAATGAAATCCTCGTCAGAGAGCAGGAAAAAGATCTGAGCAGCGAGTTTAGATTTCACAGCATTTGTTCGACAAATTCTTCAGCACAGAATAGGTTTTGGAAGGAAACGCTAACAGGAGCAGCATCATCATCATCTCAGCAGTGTTGTGTTGTAACAGGTTTTCAGAGCAACCTGGCTTCATCTGTTCGCCGCCGTCCAAGTTGTGCATCTACTTGGCAGGTCTCGTGTCTGCAAATGCTTCACTTTGAGAGAAGGCTCCACCGGTTTCAGCTCAGAAGTGAAGAATCGTCTTTTTCAAGCTGCTTCACAGTCGATTTTTTTCCCCATTTACCTCGAGGTCCCATTAGGCTGCGTCCTTTTGAAACCTCCAGCCCCCTCCTCTTCCTCCCCTCACCTTTAAAACCCACCAAACTGTCAGACAAAGTCCCGAAAGCAGATGGCGAAATCAAACATCCACAAAAAAATCCGGATTGCGCTCTCACGGTTCGCTCTGCTCTCCACATTCTGACCCTCCGACTGATGGTGCTGGCTTGCAGACTGACAACAGCTTGGCTTTTTTGGTGCTCGCTCAGTGGGTTTTATTACGAGTATATTTCCATACTTATGTAAATGAATTCCTCTCCTGCGTCCACACTCGCTGCGTGCCATTCCCTGCCCTTTAAATCCTCTACTTTTAGGGGGCTTTCTGGTGGAACGGAGCCACGAGAGGGTGGGTGGCTGTGAGGAAAAGGAAAGTTAAATTGTTGGAAACTGATCGTGTAGTTGCTCAAACAGAAGAAGAAGAAAAAAAATCACACACTCATTATCAGCAGTGAAACTTTTCCAACAGAAACTTTTTTTGAATGATATTAAGGTGTTTATTCAAATTTCAAGCATTTGCATTCAGTTTTTTTTCCTTCTTTTTCTGCCAAACTACTCAGAAAAGACAAAAAAAACATCATGTGGATGGAGACAATAGCGCACCTCTGGTTGGCCTGCAGTGGGAACGACAGGTGTGTTCGACAGGAGGACGCCTGATGTTCTCAGCCTGAGAGCTACAGGTGTTCTCTGAGAGATTATTAACACCACTTCTGCATCTGCCCTCGAAGAAACTCTCCAGCTTCTCCATCCGTCTTTTCTTTTCCCCCCTTCAGCCAATCAGCTGCAGCAGATCCAGCCTCCGTTCTGCTCATTGTTTATTGAGAAGCCAGTTTGTTATTGACCGTGAAAGAATCGATGGCCGATGTCTGTGCGCTTGTTCACGTGCGTGGAGGCGGAACGCGATGGCATCCGTTCGCACAGTTTGTGTGTTTGCGTTTTCCAGCTGTGAGCTAAAGACAGTGTCACCCTCCCTCCCGCCATCTGTCTCCCCCTTCATTTGTCTTGTTTCCTCATCTGCAGCCTCGTCCCTGTTTTACTTCAATCCATCCTTCCTTTTCCTGGTCCCTTCCTCCTCCTCATTTTTCCTCAACCCTTTCTCCTTCCTCCTGCATCTCCCTACCTCCCTCTGTTTTCATCATTTTCTTTCTCAATCACTTTCTCATTGTCTTCCCTCCCTTTTTCCTCACCCTGTTTGTGATCATGCATAAGTGAGACTTGTTTTCTCCTTTGTCTGACAAATGCAATGCTTTCTATCTATCTATCTATCTATCTATCTATCTATCTATCTATCTATCTATCTATCTATCTATCTATTAAGCTTGGAAAAGAATGCCACCTGCTGGTCAGGAGACGTAAATGCACCCAAACTTCCTGTCATCTGACACAAACCCTCACACAGGTTGATCGACAGCAGCGACAGAAACTCTCCTAGTCGCTTTCTTTTTAAAGAGTTAGTTCCCAAGTAGCATCTAGCGTCTTCCTCATCCCCTGAAAGCCCTGCAGATGCACATGAGAAACTCAAAACACACAAAAAAATGCCATTTAAAAGTCAAACGTAGCTCTTAAAATGGATAATCCACGTATTTAAGCAATTTAAGTGAACGAAAAGTTGTTGTTTGCCTGAAACTGAGTCTTTGTTTGTGTGTTTGTTTTTGCATCATCTTTTCGCGTCCAGATGTTTCCTTTCCTGATCCCCTCGGGGCTAATTGTTCCACGATCTGGGAACAGATGGTAAAGGACAAAGATGATCGGTTCTGGCAAATAGCAAGAAAGGTTCATCGAGAAAGTGGAGAACAGACAGAAAATGTGTGTTTTGGATTGATGCGAGTGAAGGCAGACATCTGGAAAAGACGAGAAATAAATGCCAAACATCTGCAGCTTTGCCTCTTTGTTCTCAGCCCAACTGAAAGATAGTCGCACTGTTATATTCAAAAGGTGGTTAAAGATGGGAATAGTCTCCAGGTCTGAAAAGTAAACCTAATGTGGAACCTGCATTTTTTTCTAAAGGCCAGCAGGGGGCGACGCCTCTGGTTTAAAAAAGAGCCCTGATTGTATAGAAGTTTCAACTGATTTGCTACGTCAGCAAACATTTTCCTAATGAGTTTATGCTCTCAATCAGCTGTTATAAGTCTCCTTCAACACAACATGATGTTAATTTAGTCAATTGTGTTCCCATTTAGGGTAAAATAGACGATAAAACAGGTCAGATCTCACTGTTCATCATCGAAAAGCAAGACGGTGATGGACAAAATCTGACATTGAGACTTCAAAACATAAGTCTACAAACCAACACGCCACATCCATCTTATATAGAAACTATAGTGGCTTCATGAGGGATTTGAACCTTTCTCTCTTTTGTTAAAATCCACCAGTGAATACGCTGCACCACCACATCTTACTTTCACCACTGACTTTGTGATCGACTCCTATCAGGGGTTGGATTTTCTAAAAACCTAAAAATGAAACCCAGAGGAAGTCAAGAAGTCTAGTTTCCCCTCAAACCACTTGAATGGCAACATACTGAAAGGTTATTATGGAATTCTTCCCAATAACGCTCAATTTATGGTCTCAGTCAGCTGTTTCAAATCTCCTTCAACACAACATGATGTTAATTTAGTCAATAATGTTCCCATTTAGGGTAAAATAGACGATAAAGCAGGATTCTTAGTCAGATCCATCAAAAGTCCAAACTTGAGGCTTCAAAACAGTAGTCCAGAAACCAGCAGAGCACATCCATCTTTTATATAGAAACTATAGTGGCTTCATGAGGGATCTGAACCTTGCTCACCTCAGTAAAGTCCACCAGTGAATACGCTGCACCACCACATCCTGCTTCCACCACTGACTTCGTGATCGACTCCTGTCAGAAGTTAGTTTTTCCACAAACCTAAAAATGAAACCAAGAGGAAGTCAAGAAGTCCAGTTTCCCCTCAAACCACTTGAAGAGCAACATACTGAAAGGTTATCGTGGATTCCTCCCCAATGATGCCCAATTTTTGGTCTCAATCAGCTGTTTCAAGTCGTCTTTGAAAGAATATGATGTCAATTTAGTAACTGATGTTCCCATTTGGAGTAAAACAGATGATAAAGCAGGATTCTCAGTCAGATCCATCAAAAGTAAGATAGTGACGGTCGAATTCCAAGCCGAAGGCATCGAAACTGTAGTCTGGAAACCAGCAGGCTACATCCATCCTTGACATGCAGTCTATGGTGGCTTCATCAGGGATTTGGGCCTTTCCCTCCTCAGTTAAAGTCCATCAGCAAATACATTGCATCTCACCTTATACTGCCTCACCTGCTCCAGGGGCAAAGACCAGTAGACTAAAAACAGGGCAAAGAGGAGCTACAAAAGTCTAGTTTCTTCTCGAGACACTTGAATTACAAGATACAGAACGGTTATTATGGATTATTTCCCCAACAAACGCTGCCTGCCCCATTTTTAAATGTGTACCATTACATTTTTTTATGTTAAAAAAAGTGCAGTTTAAGTGAATATTCTAACGGTATCTGCGATAATTACTGAGCTGTTTCATTTCTTGCAGCTGGAGCAGCAAAGGTTGTTTTCATTTTTAGGTAAATACTCCAACATCAGTTAAATATATGCTAAACGGGTGGAAATCATAGGGGTAATTATCCTTTTATCATCTCCGTATCAAACACAGTGGCTCGTGTTTACTTCGGTGGTACTGACGAAATACGATTTCATAAAAAAAATAAAGAATAAAAGAGCAAATAACCTGCGAAAGCCATCCCACCCTCCCTTTGTTGTTCCTCCAAACTCCCTGTGATAGTCAGTGGCTGTGCGCTGGTTGTTGTGTGCAGCCTGTTTTTGTGGGTTTGTTTTTTTTCTCTCCTCCTTCTTCTTCTTTTCAGTAAGAGCACACAGTAATGATAGGCTTTTACAGTCAATTCAGATGCCTCGCCGCCCTCTGGAAATCATAAACAGGCTCTTAATTGAAGGGAAATGTCGAGGTCAGCGTGAGCCTCAGCTGAAGATTTACGGCATTCATCAGCGTTAGCGTACGACACGGAGCTCAGAGCGGCTTCCATTTTGCAGAAAACACACACAGGAATTCTTTATGTTTATGTGACTGCGCTTCGGCGTGGCCCCGTAAAAGCGCAACGCAGCGCTGACACCGACAAGAAACTTGACTTTTAATTACCCGATTCCGCGTTATGATTCCCCGTGAAGGTTCATTTTCCTCACATACCATTAAAAGCTGCTGTTTGGTGTGTTTGTTGAACATGTTCTGCTCCCGACTCACACAGCGAAGCACATAAAAACACAAATATTGCAAGAGAACAACATTAAAGTGCCGCCAGCATGAAATTTAACCGGATTGGCAATAACGTTTTCCCTCTCTTTTCCCCCCCTCCCTCTGCCTCTGTTTGTTCTCGGTTAAAGAAGAGGAGCGACCGAGCATAGAGGCTCCGGCAACAGGTGCGGTGATAGGAGGCATCCTCGGTGCGCTCATCTTCATCGGCGCCATCGTCGGCGCCATCTTCTTCATCCGCAAGCGCCAGGAGGACGGAGAGTAAGTCTTCATTAGCAATCCTGTATCTGCTTCATCGTTTATTTAACCTCTAGTGCGAAATTAATCTCCCCCCGGAGGACTGAGGCTCATTAAAACTTATTGCGTGTCATGAGGGGACCCAGCAGAGGTATGTGTGTGACAAATCCTGACCTCCAGTTTATAGCATGAGGCCGCTGGGAGACTTTACTCCCGAAATGCTCGCTTCTAAGCTCCTCTCTCAGCGCCTGCAAGTCCTCCCCTGGGCTGCAGCCGTAAATGGGGATTTATTAAACCTCCCCTGCATTAATTCCAGTTTTAAGAGGTGATTTTCCAAACGGGGGCTCCTTGTAGAACATCAGGGCAAATGTTAAATTAACAAACGTGCATCCGTTGTATCCTGCCTGCATGCTGAGTCAGGGGTTGGTTAGATGTGGTTGCAGACGTTTATGCAGCCTCTACAACATTCTGAATTGTTGAGCTTTCAGC
>NW_007577896.1:712670-728310 GCF_000690725.1 Stegastes partitus
AAAGTGCAGGTAGTGTTTCCACATACCAAAGGGAAGCCAACAAGAGAGATTAAGAGGAATACACAACGTTTTGATCAATGAAACAGGAAGCCTCTGCAGCATTTTGCAGGATAAATAGATAAAACTTAAGAATCATTTAACTTTCAGCTGTCTGCGAACGTCTCACGTATGGCAAAAATTAACCAAATCTGAGCTTAAAATCACGACATTTCATGAAAATCAAATCATTCCACACGTTTTATTCAAATATTTCCTCAAAATTACAACATATCCTGTAAAGAAAACAACATTTTTTATATTTCTCAGCACATGAGAAGCCAGGACTGACTCACCTTCAATCCACTAATGCGTGACAAAATTTCCGAGTTTTTTGGCTGAACTGCAAGCAGTGTTTCCACAAAGCAGAGAGAAAACAGCAAGAAAAAGACACCATGTTTGATCAATGAAATGGCCCAAAAACATTATACAGAGGAGCAAGTTTTTTGAGGATACATTCAGCACGGTGAAACAATCCTTCTAGAGTTAATGTGCAGAGTGGTAATGGGCAGCCTCGTTTGTAGAAGTCGTGAAGATTTGAAAGTAAAATGTATACGGCATGTGGAGGTGGGCTTCTTGTAGAACATCAGGGCAAATGTCAAATCAACAACCATGCATCCATTGTGTCCTGCCTGCATGCTGAGTCAGACGTTGGTTAGATTTGGTTGCAGACGTTCATGCAGCCTCTACAATGTTTTGCAGGATAAATTGATGCATCTTAAGAACCATTTAACTTTCAGCTGTCCGACTGTCTGTAAACGTCTCACGTGTGACAAAAAAGAACCAAATCTGAGCTTAAAATAATTTTTCATGTGATCATTTCATTTACATTCACATGTTTTACGCAAATATTTCCCCAAAATGGCAACACATCCTGTAGAAAACCAACATTTTTTGCATTTCTCAGCACGTCACGACTGACTGAGATCTCCACGTTAAGGAGCACTGCTCATACTTCAGAACACCTGTTTATTTGTTTCACTCAGGTTTAAGGTTTAAACAGGTGCCAGACTAATAAACAGGTTTAACTGTCAGCAGCAATAATTAAAAACTTAACCCTCTGAATCCCAAATATTGCCAACAGTTTCTATGTAAGAAAAGCACCAAAATGACACCATCATTCAAAGTCAGACTAAAAACAGAAAAGAAACGTTGGATTTTCAGCTTTGTGACTGTCTGTGAACGTCTCGCTTAACATTTTATCTAATGAAAATCACTTTATTCCTAAAATTTGCCAACAATTGCAACATATCCTGCAAAAAAACTAAAGAATTTAGATTTTCTCAGCACATCTGTGAAGCCATGACGGACTCAGCTGCCACCAACTAACTTATTCAGAGACGTTGAACTGCAGGCAGCGTCTTCACAGAGCAGACGACAAGTGGAGAATAAAACGTTCTTAATCGATAAAATAAAAGCAGCATGGCTCAGAAACGGTAAACAGAGGAGCAAGTTGTGGAAGATACGGTCAGCACAGTGAAACTTCTCTCTAGAGTTGAGTGGTACTCGTTTGTAGAGGTTATAAAAGGTAAAAAATACAATATTTATAACAAGTGGATGTGATTTTCCGAATGGGGGCTTCCTGCAGAACATCAGGGAAAATGTTAAGTTAATAAATGTGCATGTGTTGTTTCCTGCCGACACGGTGAGTCAGACGTTGGTTAGATTTAGTTTCAGTTGTTGTTGGTGCTCTGATGTGCAGCCACTGAACAGGATGGAAATATTGGCTGCAGTATATAAGTACTATATTAGTCGTCCGGTGAGTAATTAATACATCAGTCTGACTCATGAAGTGAGGACAAACCTCTGTCCTTTCTTTTCACCAGAGAATTACATTTCTCTCCAGCTATGATTCATCTCCAGCACTGCTGCTTCCCATTGTGGCCTCTGCACAGTTTATACCAAGGATGTGGAGGTTCTCTTTTTAATAGCACAACAAAAAGCGCAAAATTGAGAAAAGGTAGAGAAATAATTGGAGGATGATGATGGCAGCTCCTGTGATTGTCATTTCAAAGCCTTGAAACGCCAGCAAATGCGATAAAAACTTAACTGTAGATCTAAAATATAAAAATAAGTCACACTGTGTCTGTCAGCAAGAATCTGCAGGAGTGTGATTTATGTGATTAACAATTTTCCTCTTCAGTTATTGATTAAAAATATAAAAATCCATCTCTGTTCATCAACAAAATACACATTTATTGGGTGAGTGAGAAAACATTGTAAAGCGCTTTGAGTCCCACCAAGGTAGAAAAGCGCTATAAGTACAGAAGCTTCTCTTCCATGAAAATAGCCTTAAAATTCTTACATGAAACTCTACATGTTTGTCTGCTTCAGTATGAGCATATTTATTAATATTCAGATTTGTTCCCAGCTTTTATCTTCACCTGGAATCAGATTGTGAAGAAGCCAAACGACACCGAAAGTCCCTCCCTGCATGCTGACACCATTGGTTCCTTTGGTTTGTTACGTATGAAACCCTGGAAGTCTGAATCTGCATTTTCGTCATCAATACGCTGCAGTTTAAAGGTGGAAATCCTCAGCCATGGTGCCTAATTAGGCTTTTATTTAACTGGTTTTTAATATTTTTTTTATTCGGTCATTGGGAGAATATAACATGGACAGGTCAACATAGTAAATAAAACATCTTTTAATGAGTTAATTAAAGCTGTAAAGCCTGAATCCTTAAATAATTGGCAGAAAATTTATATTTTTTTGAAACTGGAGTGTTTGCTGAACTTTCTTACTCGTAAAACAAACAAAAAAATTCAATAGTGTTTGCATATATGAGTTTTAATTGGTATTAATTTTGCTATTTTGCATTTTTGGTGCGTGAATTACGATCTGTGGTGGATTATCTGTGCACTGCATGTGACTGATTGTGTACATTTGGTTTGTCATGAAAAAAAAATCACACTGATGATGTAGAGATCTCAAAAACTCATGTGTCATATATGATACACTTGGCATTACAGGGTTAAAATCTCCATGTTCAGGAGAGCTGTGAATAGTTTACTCAGGTTTAAGGTTTAAGTTGACTAATGAAGAGGTTTATCAGCAACAACAGCCTCAAGATGAATCAATGAACATCGGAGTCAGAAACTTTATAAAGTAACAGAAAGAATCGTCGAACTTTCAGCTTTCTGACTGTCTCTGAACACATCTTCAAAATCATATTTCATTGAAAAAAAATCACTCCATTTAACTTGATTTATTCAAACATGTGCTAAAAATTGCAATAAATCTTTTGGAAAGGAAAGGAGAAAAATAAGGAAAAACCCTGTATTTTTCTGTACATCTCAGACCAACAATCACATAACGAAAATGCAGAGTTCTGGGGTGAACTGCAGCCAGTGTTTCCACAGACCAGAGAGGAGACTAGAAAACAGACTAATTGCAGCATGACTCCAAAAAAAACAGTGAACAGAGGGGCACGTTGTTGGGAAATACATTCAGCACGGTGAAGCATCTTTGCAGAGTTCATGTGCAGAGTAGTAGCAGTTTATAACTTTGTTCGTAGAGGCTGTGAAAATGCAAACAGCACAGCATGTGGAGCTACAGTGTTGGTAACACCACTCAGAAAAATGTGGTTCATGTTGATTCCAGGGTTTTCCCACTTTTGTAAGACAAATAATCAACGATTTGTTTTAATGATTTACGGTATAATAAGTTTGTCAGACAGCACAAAAGACATTTCTGAGTTTTCTCTTCTTCTGGTCATGGTTGAGTTGTTTCCATAGAGGTGCAGGACGTTATAGTGCAGAGCCCACAGTGAGTACAAATGTGAGCGGGGCAACAAAAAAAACAACACTCAGAAACTGCTTGGAGTTTCTGTTCGCTGCACCAACAAACTGCAGAAATGTAAAGTTACCAACCAGCTGATAAAGAAAATCAAACGTCCAGGATGAATACTGAGGTGGGGGAGACCAAAACTGAGATAAAACAAAGGTGGAGACTCGATTTAGAAGCATCAGGACGCACCAGAAACACATGGTAATGAATGTTGATGGTATTGATTTATTTATGTCTGCTGAATGAGACGGTTGTTTGTTGCTCTCTAGCTTTGGATTTTGGGTCCAGTTTATCCAGTAGCGCCTCTTCTTTTAGTCTAAAACTGATTTTCTCCACCAGCAGCAGGACTGTCCTTCTGTGTAAAAAAATCTCCAGACCACACTAAAGCGTTCCTTTATGTCACAGTAATTGCTGATTTATTTTATTTTTTGGGGGCCTGAAAAGAATCTGGATTGAATTATTGCACAAAGGGACATCTTCGGAGCTCGATACTTGGAGACCTTTTTTTTTTTTTTACTTCGGCGCTCTCTCGGCGGCCTCCAGTTGTTTCTCTGCGAATACACAAAGAAATGTGACGTCTTAACGATGCGGGCGATCGATAACCGCATCGTCTTTGTCTTTTGTCCAATCAGGGGCCCACCCAAGCACAAGCCCCCTCCCCCTGTGAAGGCCGGCAGCTCGACGGAGATGGTGAGTGGTTGGCATGGCTTCAAATCGATGCTTATTGTCGCCGCGGTTATATTCCGCTCACACAAACACACACACGCACACACACACAGTCCATTTGGGCTTTCATAATGGGGCTAATGGCTATTGATTAGAGATCGGAGTTGGCTTATGTGTGCCGAAATAATTAGCTTGGTTTGTAAAGAGCTCCATTAGAGCACTCCTCTCCTCTCCACGTCTGCTATTTTATTCCATCATTCTATCACATTTTAGTGTGCTCGAGCCACTTTATGTAATGTGACTAAAACTCTGTAATTTTATGTTGATTAGATGTATAAAAGATGCCTAAATGGCTACAAATGCCTCGTCTGAAAGGGAGGTTCACGGGGTTCGGCGGTGAAAGTTTATTAGGCATTTACAGCGTTCGCCACAAAGCGCCGCGTGTCCAACATGACCAAAAGCCGGCATTATCTCTGCAGCTCTCGGCTTTTTTTAATGCTCAAATCCAGCCTTGTGTCTTTGAGGGCGAGTCTGGGTCAAGTCACAAGTCTGCAGGCAATTTTGCTTTCAAAGTTGTTATCAGCGTTTTTTTTTTTAAAACATATTTAAGATAGTGTTCTTTCACAGCCCAATAATTGAATATTCAAGCTGTATGATCATGCAAATGCAAATTTTGAGTCTACATCTGTGTTATCTTGTTAAAAGAAAATTGCGGTGTAGTGCAGCTTTCTACTTCCATAGTTTGGACCGGCAGCTATCAATTAAGATAACTCACCAGAGGGCTGTTATTGAAAACTTGGAACACGGCAGCTAAAGTACGTCCAGTGGGACACAGCGGGAGTTGGTAGAAAGTGTACAAAGACTTAAGGTTTTGTCAGTTTATTAGGATTAAAAACAGAGTTGGGTACACAAATGCTGTCAGTAAAGATCCATCAGTGCACAGTTACACACTATATGTGTCCAACTACACTCTAACAAAGACATATATATTCTGGTAGCTGTGGTGCCAAAAAATCCCTTTAGAATCCTGTAATCAAAATACAGTCTCTGGTACCAACTGTTCCTAAAATCGTAAATATTTTTGGGGCTTTTTAATGTTTGATGAAGGATATTTATATGTGTAAAAACACTCAGTATTATAGAAAAGTAATATTAAAAATATGTATTTATTTAGCCTTTATTTTACCAGGTAGGTTCATTAAGAGCTGGTTCTCATTTTCAATAACAACCTGGTCAAGAGGCATCATACAAACAAGATGAACAACAAAAACAGGTTACAGCAAATCACACAATATTAAACATATTTTTAAACTTTTTTTTTTTTTAAAGAAAGAAAAAAGCTTCTATAACAAGTAAAAACTCTTCCAAGAAAGCTTTTCTTGGAGTAAAACTGTATGGTTATTCACAGCTGTGGGTTTTTGATGTTATTCAGTTTATTTTATGCACTATATTAATATTTTCCTGTATTTTAGGGGGGAAATTGATTAGATGACAGTTTGGTTTATTTGTTTGTTGATGCCCGGTAGTTTTTATTATATATACTGTATGTGTTGTAGTTGTATGTTCGTAGGTTGTTGCCTCATGTCATTGTCATTTTTAGATGGAGTTGGCTCATAAGTCCATTTAATTTCCATCAACACATTTTTTTTCTTACTATTTTCATTGATAAAATTAACATTTGTGGATTGTGGTGATATTTTAAGCAAGTTTTATTTAATTTCTTCAATCTTACAATCAGTCATTCAGATTATTCAAGAAGAAAAAAATGCTATTATGCTGTTTGGTGTCTATGTGGACAAGAGAAAGAAAGACAGAGGATTACCCGAGGACACAAGGAAGAAAAAATTGGCGAGCGCGGATGAAGTAAAAGCTACAAGAGCATCGACAAGCAGCCTCATGTTGCCGTGACCACAGCTGCCAACATCAAAGGTCTGTAGGAGCCAAAGCAGCCTCCCTGAAGGAAGAGGAAACCTGCTCAGACTGAACATAAGGACAGTTCAAATGGTGGAAAAAAGAACCGAGCAAAACTTTAGAACAGATACAAGCTGACCTCCAAGATCAAGGTACACGGGAGCCTGGGTGCACCGCACGTCGCCCTCTGAATGAAAATGGGCTCTGTGGAAGAAGACCCTACGTTTGAAAGGGAAACATGAAAAAGCCCGAGTGGAGTAAAATGGACCAGCCTCGGTGCTTCTTGGAGAATATTCTCTGGACAGATGAAACAATATTAGAGCTTTTTGGTAAGTTGTTTCAGCTCAGAGTTCACAGAGGAAAAATGGAAGCTTTCAAAGAAAATCTCCTCGATGGAACATGGAAGTCCACTTATGAACACTCTCTGAGCGCTCAGTCCGAGGTCATCGCTCCTCCAGCAAGATAACGACACAAATCGTTCATAATAACACAACGCAGCGTGGACGAGACAACAAACGATCCAACTGGACGTGTAGAGAAGAGCTTAAACCGACGGCAGGGAGAAGCACCCATCAAACCTGAGAGAACCGGAGCAGTTTGATCAAGAAAGTCCAGCTGGATTTCAAGGATTGAATCCAAAAGGGAACGCTACGAAGCATTAGTTAGGGGTCCTGATATTTTCTAACATAATGTGTCACATTGGAAAATCAAAAGCAACGTGTTCTGTTAAAAATGGAATGAAGAACAGTGGGCGTCAGCTAGTCAATGCATTTCAGAGGAGATTGTCTTTAGAAGTGGAAGCTCACCAATGCTGTTGGCCAGTTCTTGTACTGCCCATAAACTTGAATGCAGCATGCAAATGGCCTCGTTTTCAGACTCAGACAACAAGGTAAAATCCCATGTCTATTGTTGTGTTTGGAAAAAGGGTTAAATGTAGTCAGTTGAGCTGGAGACAGATTGTCAACCACTGGGTAGATCTGCTGCCTCGTCAGGTGTGGCTTTGAAGGACTCTGATCAGATAGCGTGAGCAGTACACACACTCTCCTTTGAGCAGTAAAACCACTTAAAATGCAGCTTTGTTCAATTGAAATGTTGCCACTGACAAAAAAAAGCAAAAAAAAGACAAGAACCAGCTGTTGGCTGCTGGATGCTGCAGGTCAGTTTGGGCTGGAACCAGACACTTGGATGTCCACGACTCCTCCATTTGTCATCTAAGAAATCAGTTCAGTCAGAATGGTACAACAGAGCACCAGAACCCTGAGTCCTCACATCTGCATCTGTGAAATCAATCAATCAATTAATATAGCAGCAATTCACAATATATATCTCATAGTAAAGATCGGACACGTTTTAAACAGAGAAATCCAACAAATCCAAAGTTTGTTTTTGGATTCCCTTTAATCAAACACTTGGCGACAGTCAGAAGTATCAAAACCAAACCTCTGACAGAGCCAGGCTCAGAGAAGGCGACTATCTGCCTGTTCAGAAGTCGCTGGTGTGAACAACCAGACACCATCCTCAGACTTTGAGGAATCTCCTGAGGGAGGCTGCTTTGGGATCTCGTCGATCATGAGAAGGCAGAACGACATCGTAATGGGCTCCAGTGGGCAACTACTCAAGTTCATTGGACACTGGCAAGATTGAGGACGGTGCTTTTCACTGTTTAATCTCGTTTTCAGCTGCATGAGCAGACAGAAGACATTGTGATTGGCGTCGGCTGTCAATGTTGTTTTAAAGATGGCTCGTGGAGGCAGAGGAGTGATGCTACAGACCGCAGTCCAAGAACACATCTGCATTTCATCAATGGCAATCTTATAGCCCAGTGATATCCGGATGAAATGCTCACAGCCGTACTTGCACCATCCATTCGCTGCAATCGCTTCATGTTTAACCCTATTCAGGACTTTCATGTTGCCATACGTAGAAGGTCTTTTGGTGTCCATTGGACCCCAAGAAAGATTATGTGCAAAATATTCGTTGGTATCCATTTTATACTATGTTAAATACATTTTGTGATAATTTGACGTATTTTCGGTTCCAAATGTCCCTCTTTGTATGTTTAAAAAAAGCACCTGTCACCTAAACCAAATGGCTTGGGTTCCAAAAGACCCCGAAAGTCCTTAATAGTGTTAAACGGGCATCCTGACGTCTTCAGAACCTGCAATGCCCTTCTATAGCCGCTGAAATGTTTCAGTCCGTTGTAGGACTGAACCTGCACACTCTCCAGACTTCCATCGAACATTTATGGGACACTCTCGATGTCCAATGTCTGCATTCTCTTGATGAGTTTCAAGAGGTAGTCACCTGAAATGGTTTTCATTTCACAGGTGTGCCCTGTCAGGTTTAATAAGTGGGATTTCTTGTCTTATAAATGGGGTTGGGACCATCAGTTGTGTTGTGCAGAAATCAGGTGGATACACAGCTGATAGTCCTACTGAATAGACTGTTAGAATTTGTATTCTGACAAGAAAAAGCACCTGTCAACTAAACCAAATGGCCTGGGGTCCAAAAGACCCCGAAAGTCCTGAACAGGGTTAAACGGGCATCCTGACGTCTTCAGAACCTGCACTGCCCTTCTATAGCAGCTGAAATGTTTCAGTCCTACAACAACCTGCAAACTCTCCAGACTTCCATCGAACATTTATGGGACGCTCTCGATGTCCAATAACTCGATTCTGGCCCCCAAAATGTCTGCCAAAACTTCACCGAGTCCAAAGTTGTCGCATCATCGATAGTCTCATTAACTCTGTTCGTCTCATTACTGACTCTCGTCTCTGCTCTGTGACGCCACATCTCTATCCATCTGTTATCTTTTCCATTATAAAGCATACTTTGTTGTTTGATGATGTCTTGAGATGCCACAAGAAGTACTTATTCCACTATATCAAGAAGAATGGATAGAATTTAATAAAATATTGTTGGTGCACTTCCATGGTGTCACTTTGTTAGTCTCATGTCAGTTGTATAATCGTGTTAACATGAGATAGTGTGGAGGTCTTGTCCACTGACCTGAGCTCCACTCTGCTGTTTCCTGTTTCCTCCTCTGTCGATGTGGTTTCTGTGCATGTAGCTGAACAAGCCATCGGAGCCTCCCACGGCCACAGAGACGGCTCCGCTCAGCCCAGGAGAGGTTTACTACGAGCCCACCGGGGGAGAGCCTGTCACAGTAACTAACACACACCGACACACTCACACCAAAGCTTGTGTTTGAGCAGCTACACACCGACGTAGAGACTTCCTGGTGGTTTTACTTTGTACCAATCAATCAGACGTTATTAATATTAACCTGTATAAATGCCAGAACTGTGGAAAATTATATTAAAACTGAATCTAAAAGTCCACACAACTTTCTTTACGATCCAATCATCCTGCTGTTGAGATGAGTTTTGACAATTCAGAGAATTTCTGCATTCTTCTGATTTACATGCAATAAATAATAAACACACTGGATTCACTTCACTTTTTAAACACTTTGCTGTGTTGTAGATTACATTTTAAATAGATAAATTTGCCATTTTTGCCTGTTTACCTACATTCAGTAACCCATAGCAAATAAGCAAAAACACGCATTCACGTTAATTATTCTCACCTTCGATTCAGTACTTTGTAGAAGACACATTTCTCCCAGATGTCGAGTACAATCAGAAAAAAAGATATGAATTTACATGTTGACTGTAAAAAGAAAAAAACTGTAAATCCTAAAGAAATCAGTGTTTTCACAAATAGTGGTTAATTTACTCTTTAAATCATCCAAAAATATCATTATTCAACAGATATTTGCTTTTGTTTTCACCGTTTCTTACAGTATTCAACTGTTTTTCTAACATATTTTTCTCTGGCACCTTTGCTGCCTGATTTTCACAGTTTTTCTTCTTTTTAGACGTTTATTTTATTTTGTAGTATTTTTCAGATAAAAACATAAGTCAACACAAGTCCCAAATTGGGAAATAGAGGCAGTGGATGCTACTCAAATAGAAGGAATTAACATTAACAAAAGGAGGACCTCAAACTAAAAGTTCCAAACTGATCTACGTTAACAACAAAAGAACTCAAAATTAAAACCCGGCTCTGCTTTTCCTGCATTCATTAACCAGAAAAACATTAGAGGCAGCAGAAGCACCCCAAGATCAGCCGTCTAAACATTTAATTAAACTGCAGTTTAACAAAAGGCACACTAGCAACAAAAAACCCTGAACCTGGTCCAGCAAACAAAACAATACTGAGGTCTGTGACAAATTAAGTTTCCTGGCACATCCATGGTCTGTCTCAGGACCAGAAACAAAGCGTCGGAAGGGGAGCTGCTCACAGCCAATCACAGCCGCTCGGAGTGACGGTTCGTCTGGGCGTTGGAACAGGTGCGCTGATGGCAGGTATGGCTTGACTGGAGAACAGCGGCGCGGCATCGGGCCAACCAGAAAAAGCAGACAAAGCGATTGGTTGAGCAGAGTTCAATGCCGGCAATAATCCAGAAAAGTGGAAAAATGAGGGTTGTAATGACGGGATGCTGCTTCCAGGAAGTTCTCCATCTCTGCAGAGGACTTCTGGAGATCCGTTAGAGTAACCGATGGGGTCTTGGTCACCTCCCTGTCCAAAGTCCTTCGTCTTCAGGTACTTTTTTTTTGCTAGAAGGCAACTCTTTAGGAGCTCTGGTGGTGTCGAGCTTCTTTTAGAAACACTGAGAACAGGCTCCTCCCTTTACTGCTGTTGATGTTTCGTCACAGTTTTATCATAAAGGTCTACAAACAGTCCACACATCACTGACTAGCATTGCCTACAAGTTCTATTAAGGTTTTAATGAAAAAATCCATCTTAAAGCTATTTATCTTTGAGGTTAAAGGTGAAGCAAGACAGAGCATTTTAGAGCATGTTTGGAGGATGTCAGATTAGTGACATGATAACAAAGAACATTTAAAAAAAAGAAATGTTTTTAAGATATTCTCAAGGCCTCAGATGATTTTCTATAAAACGTTCCTGTAATGTGACATATTAACAAAGGTGGAACATTCTGTCTGTAATATTCTGTCGAGAAAGTTTTTCTGTCAAACTAAAACTTTCCCCGAAAACATTACTGCAACTTTTTAAAATCAAGAGAATTCTATCTTGGTTTTTTTTTTCCATCCCAGATGCAGTGTGGATGGATTTTGTTCCTGCAGCTGTGTGCCTTTTCAAAGTCCATTCAGTTCAATTTGCTCCAATCAAGTTCTATGCACATCTCAGGAATAATCAAGGCAAACAAGACGCACCTGGACACAATTACAGCACAGGGTCTGAGCACTTTGTCATTATGGGTTATTGAGTGTACACTGATGGGCAGAAATGGCAATTTTATCCTTTTTAAAATTAAAATCTCTCTCCGGTTGGTGATTTAACCCCTAAAAAACTCATGTTTGTTCATCAAAGTTACATATTTAGGAGATTTTTTTCCATGAAAATGACCCCTTTTTTGCTCCAAAATAGCGTACATGTAACGTTACACCATTGCTTCCTCGATATGAAGAGATCCAGAAAGTCCCGACATCCCACTAAACCCACCTCTCTACAACTTGCTGCAGCTCAAGCACACCAGCTCACCTACAACGCCGCTCAAACACTGTAAAACTGCTCTATAGTACGCAATAGCAAGTTGTAATATTGGAGTGTTTGAACCAACAGCCAATTCTGATGAAAAATACAGTTACAGAGAGCCTCACTCTGCAAAACCAGTTCCTTTGTTTTGTCACGTATGAAACCCCGAAGTCTGAATCCGGGTTTTTGAGATCGGTGCTGTGCTGTTGCGAGGTAAAGATGCTCAGCAATGGTGTTGTCGAGCTATTTTGCTCATGATGTGTCTTCTAGTGTAAGGATGCATTAGCAAGGTAAAAAACTTGATGCTGAAGGTGTCTTTAAATCCACAACAAAGTAAAGTGTGCACGTGTCTGAGTACTATTTGATATATATACGTATTATATAGCATCAGATAGTAAGTATGCGTGTGTTCGACTTTGCAGAATCTGGATGACGAGACCACCGGAGCCCTGAACGGCGGCGCCCCTGCGGTCCTCGACAACTCGGCCAAGTACGACAACGTCAACGAGCTCAAAGACCACGCGGCCGACGGTCACCACGGCAACGACTTGGATTCGTCCAACCACGAGGCGCCGGCGGCCAACATCACTCGCGGCGAGAGCTTCGTGTCTCCCGCCATGTACGTGTAGCCACGGCGACCAGAAGCGCCGCGTCACGGGCGAACCGACGGGTTCCAGGTCACCTAAATTAGCATGACAAGCGAAGGCGAGCACACGTGTCCACACGACAAACCCATAATACTGTAAACTTTTAACATTTTAAAGATTTAACCTACACGTGATAAACATTGAGGGTTTATTTTTATTTCCGAGGCTTATTTAGTCGGTGTTGGGAGTCAGAAAGTTTTCACACCTGTCTGTGAAAACTGCTTTTTCATTTATAGCAACTTGGGACCACAAAGGGATAGCTAATAATGAGCTTTTGTTTTGATGATGTAAACTGGGGTCAGTACATTGCAAATATCTCACACTAGAAAATGAATTAAAAAGCAGTTAAAGACGCGCACACACACACACACACACACACAGCAGGTCACGATATCTGACAAGCCAGAGAGCCATTGAAATCATATGTGCAGTGCATAAGATGAGGCGGGCTTCTACAACATGTTAAATACAGTCTGGAGGTGTTGCAATGTAGGTGAGCTGGAATACTAATTAACAGCTAATTAACACACACAGCGCTCTGCCTGCGTGATGCTTGCAAATCCAAATTCACACCAAAAAAACTGTAGGTTTTCAGTGGATTCCGTGTATTATATGCAACATTTTGTGCCATGAACACACAACGTCTACAAAATTACTGTCACATGTGAAGCTGCCAGTTGCCGAGCCGCTCTGCTCACCGCCGTGGAAACATCTTTTCCTCTTTAAGTGAGGATAAACCGTCAGGCTCCTGTTGCCGTCTACACAGAAAGTATATCTAAAAAAGCAAAAAGAAGAAAAAAAAAAGCACCATCTTTGAAATCCTTTCAAAGTGCTCCTCTTTCACTGTTGGTTGAGTTTGAATTACACAGAGCTGAATTCGGTCCCAGTAAGTCCAAAAAGCCTGATCATCTGGCTC
Source organism: Stegastes partitus (assembly GCF_000690725.1). Lineage (NCBI taxonomy): Eukaryota > Metazoa > Chordata > Actinopteri > Pomacentridae > Stegastes > Stegastes partitus. The sequence continues at coordinate 726,201 of NW_007577896.1, forward strand.
TGCAGGCGGCTTCAATTAGTCGCTCAAGATGTTTCAAAATATTTTACTTCTTTATGAACTCCTACAATAACTGAAAAAAAAAAGAAAAAAGAAACGCCTCTGTCACTTTTACCCAGGCTGCGGTCCAATACAGAAACATTCCACTTTATTATGTTTTCAAAGAGCCTCGTGTGTCCCTGGACTGTCAGAGCGACGGGCTGCTCGTTAGCACTAACGAAGGGGAAGCGACATTGTTTTGAAGCTCTGTAACCTGGCAACATCACATAATTAAAATTCCGTGATTCATATTTGTTGTTGTTAATTGCGAGACTTGGTGAGGCTGTGCGACGGGGAGGTGAAAGTCTGCTCGCAGCAAAGCGCGCGCGCACACACACACACACACACACACACACACACACACACTCAGACACCAATTTTTGTTTCTAGGCCTTCTCTATTAGGGTTGAGGAAAACATCACAAGGAATGTATCTCAGAATGTGCAAACGCTCTGCATATATTAGAAGAATACTGCCATTACAGCCATTTTAGCAGATTAAAATGGTCACACGCTCTGATACATGCAGAACGTTTAACATGTGTAGAAAATGTGCATTTTTGCATTTTTAGTCAACTGTCCACTTGAAAGCAAAAAAAAAAAAAATAAAATAAAACACAACAAGTAGGCCTGCTGGCTGAATCAAAAATTGGTCTTCATAGATGTCAGATGGTACCAAATGATGAACAGTGTAAATAGTATTGATAATATTGATGAATAATATATTGTTGGTGAAATGTGTACACATAAAAAACAAAAACAAGTGTAGGTGTTATCAGTGCCTCTGTACAGGGGAAGGAAGTTTGTTAAATGTCAAATGGAGCGACTTAAAAAAAATCAAAAAAACAAAGTGTATATTACTATTTTGCTTTTCACGGGTACATCAAGGTTGTCACTTAATACTAAAATGTTTTGAGTATATAAAAAAATAAACTGGTGTGGATTTTACTCCTTGTTCATATTACTCTGCATGGCATGATCGGTGGCTTGTTGAAACACTTTCCCAAGGCTGTTTGCGGAAATAATCTTCTTCATTTGTAAAAACATTTCTGAATGTCAGAAAAGAAAGCTGTTCTTTTTTGTTTTTTTTTATCTCCGTCTCAATGCATCTGTCATGCACACCGCCAGTACAATTTAAGTTGAGAGAGCGGGATTTTCTCTTTTATTTTCCTGTCGCTCTGCGGGCTGCCTGTTTTTGTCTTTCGCGCTAATCCGAAAATGCAGTCAGCACGCCATCGTCATCTCTCAAAGCCACAGAGTAGAATAATGCAATCTGTTCTCTTGCCGCGCTTCATCTTGAGCTCTTGCTTGAGACCTCAGGCCACGCAAACCTTCCTGAGCGATCGGTGTCGGGCGACGGGCCGGAGCTGACCGGTTAGAATCGCCTGTAAAAGCACATAAACGGCGGATGAAGTGTTTGTCAGCAGGTGTAAAAGATGGTGGAGGTGATAGATGCAGATGGAAACAGGAGGACAGACGCAAACTGTTCATGGAGAAACCAGATAGGTAGAAAAATGACACGATTCAAAGGAAGTGTTGAAAGGCGAACAATAAAACAGAGAAACTTCGTTACAGCTCTCACTTTCTGCACAGTGGGCACCAAATGCAATTTCTGTTTTTGCTGATGTATGACAATCATATGTTTACATGTACAGTGCCTCTAAAAAGTGTCCACCCTCCCTGGAAGTTTTACCGTTTTATTGCTTCTCAACATTAAATTGTAAGAGGTCATGTTAAAACTTTCTCGACAGTGATTTACCCACAAAAAAAGACTCTTTGATGCTAAAGTGAAAACAGATTCAATTACTTGAGTCACTTACTTGAAAATATAGAATGTAAAATAAATTATTCCACATGTGTTATTCCCTTCAAGTCAGTATTTAGTAGATGCTTCTTTTCTGCAGCTGCAGCATTGAGCTCGTCTGGACCGGACACTTCAACTCTACTTCTAATTCTGTGTAGCTTTGGCTGATTGCTTCAGTTTATTGTCTCACTGGAAAACAAATCTTCCCTCAAGTTGCAGTTCTCTGGCAGACTGCTTCAAGTTGTCCATCAGGATTTCATTAGACTTTGTA
>NW_007577896.1:728677-731740 GCF_000690725.1 Stegastes partitus
GTGATGATGTGCAGCGTTTTAAGTCTAACAAACATAGTTTCGAGTCTGGTGGCCAAACAGCTCCATCTCAGTGTCGTCAGACCAAAGAAACTTGTTCCAGTTGACTTCAGAGTCTCCTACATGCCTTGTGGTGAGTCATGGGTGTCTTGGTGGCCTCCCTCACTCGTCTCTTTTTTTGCTTGGTCACTCAATTTTTCTTGAGGAGGCCTCCTTTAGGGCAGATTTACACATGTGCCATATTTCTTACATTTATTAAGGATGGATTTAACTGCACTCCATGGGATATTGAGTGACTTTGAAATCTTCTTGTTTCCAGCCCCTAACTTATGCTTTTCAATAGCCTTTATCACAGAGCTGCCTGGAGTGTTCGTCTTCTTTATGTAGGAAGGAGTACTTTGACATGAAAGAGCCTTTTTGTAAATTCTTGTCAAAAACTCTAAATTGAATTGAACTTGATTCAATGTTGAAAAGCAATAAAAGTGGAAAACTTCCACTTTTTATGGGCATTGTAGCTTTATTTTGTTCCTGTACTGCTTTCATAGTCATTATAGAAGTCCCGCTTTTTGCTGCATGCCAGCTGGCATACTGCTACACCGTCATTTGTCCTTAAAAGGGGAATATAAATATTAAAAATGCAATTTTCTTGTTTTGAACCAGGCTTTTGATTTCTATTGGGTTTATCATAATGTAAGATACATTGGAAACTGGTTGGTTGTTACGCGGCAGTATTTGATGCAGGTTAAATAGGGACTTCTACAATAGCTAACAGTGTAAACGTTTCTGTTGTATGTCTGATTTCTGTCTCTACGATGTTTACTGTCATTAAAGGGAATGTCTGCATGCTGCATGGACCTATGGGGGGAAAAGCTATTTCCATATTCTGCAAGAAAAGTCGTGCCACAGTAACAAGAACACGACTTTTTGACTGGCTTATACGGTGCAGTGTCAGACAATCATATATGATGTATTTTATAGCCCTGCCACAGAACAAAAACTGTCATCACGGGGACTTTAATGTGATGGTTTTGCTTTTTTTCTTTCTTCGTAAATTAATTTTTCCACAATGAATGAAGGTTGAGTTTCTTGTGGATTCATGTGTTTAATGTGTTTGCCAGAAGGCTCTTCTTGATGGACTGAGCAAAAGGAAAAAAAGACAATCATTGGGACCCATTATATCAGAGACCAATGACTCAGCAAGCATTTAGTTATGAGTTTCGTCTCTGCCGTCTCATTTAGGGGATCATTGTGTTTTACCCAGAGCCTTTAATAGAGTTGCTGCATTGGGAGATGTCTTGAATTGGATTCTTAGCATTTCCAGAAATAGTCATGAGACCGACTCTTAAAATGGAAACTGTAGAGAAATATCTGTAAATCAGTTTGCAGGCTGCCCGACCAAATGGGTGCACCCTTATAGGACGGAGAGATGGCGGAGCTGCACTGATTTCTGATGGATTATCTGGTTGATAAAGGCTCTGGGTTTGTCCCTTTTGTGAGACTTGCGTTTTTGGTCAAGGTGCTTTTGCTCCGTCTCTGTTCAAACGGGTTCAATTCCAGAAAACACAAGCTGTGAATGTCGGCGATAACGTTGTTCGGTCTGAATCCTCTCCGTCATTTACACTCTTTTTATCATTTTTTTTTTCTCCCTCTACTCCGATCTCTCTCATTCATCCATTGTCATCACAGCTTTTCATCACGGAGCCAGACGTGCCTTCTTTATGTTATTTTTAGCTTTTCAATTCTCACATTTCTTCTCTGACAGTAGAACAGATGATGAAACGGGGAAATACACAAACACAGGATGTGTTTGACATTGATAACGGCAATGATACAACAAAACAACACACACACACACACACACTGGAGATGTAATCATATTTTTTTGTGAGTGTCTTATTGATTTTCTTTCATTTCTTTTGTGTATCACAGATCAATTATCATTTTGTATGCTTTTTGGGAATTCTATTGTAAATGTTTTACAGATCATTGTCTTGTCAAATAAATTGTAAACCAAAAAGACGGGAGGCCTGTTTGATCATTACCTCTGTCAGCTTCAACACGAGCGGGAGTTCATCTGGTAACTGCAGATATCCTGAGCAATATGTTCAGCTGATGATGCCTGTCATTCTTTGAGCTTAAAGGAATGGTTTGACATTTTGGTGAATGAACCTACGGGATAACTGATGGGCCTTTAGTCTCATGTCTGTATGTTAAAGCAGCTATAATCAATACCTTTATATGAGGAATGGATTGCAGAATTATTAGTTTCGCCATCTTTCAGTTATTTAGTTTTCCAGATGCTGCTCTCGTAGCATCATCTTTGGCAGCGGACAACGGTAACAGCTAGCTTACAAACCTATCATTAAGTATCCTGCAGCCAAACAGACATTTTTTTCTCGGTAGGTATAGTGGAGCGCGGACCAGAGTTCAAGTATGATTCAATTACTTCTACTACTACTACTGCCGCTACTACGGCTTAGATCATGTTCACAGACTGTGATCTCTGAGGAAGTGGAACATTTAATAATGGGACCAGAGTTGCCAGGAGGTGATGTGGGTGGGTGGTGTGTGTACAATGGTGCTGACCCTTAAGTCTTGATTCTTGTTGTATATAATTCAAGTTATGCATTATGTAGGTGCTGCTATTATACTACTTAGAAAGTGAAGGACTCTGCTCCAAGCATGTGCAGGTTGTATAAAGATATCCCATACATGCACACTATTGTAACGGCAATTCTGACTTTCAAGTACAAGTATGCGGAAGGATCCACGTGTACTTGGGTAGATGATGAAAGTTTCATCTAACGGACCCGAGTAGACCGATACATACTCGCAAACATGTAAAGCATAAAGTCCAATTCATGCTTTCCACGTTGCTAGTGTAACACGATACAAACTTAACATGTCTCAATAATTCCATCACAGAAAATTAAGAGTCATAGAAGTCACTGGAAACTCAAGACTGCCACGGTGTGCATGGTCTTTACGAGTGTATGGAAACTTTTGGTCACGACTCTGCAATATAGATAATAGAGATGCGCCGATCCGATACTGGGTATCGGTATC
>NW_007577896.1:732510-761863 GCF_000690725.1 Stegastes partitus
TATATTTTGAGTGAAATCACCCTTTAAAACTACGTCGCGCACCCGAACTAGAAGCCGTGCACTTCTCCGGCCGTAGCAGAGAGTCCAGCCTCTCCGTGCAGCCCTCTACCAGCAGCCTGTACGGGGCTCTCCGGCTCTGCAGACAGAACCTTCCTATTGGACCAGATCCCGCAGCAGGTTTCCGGCCTCATTTACTACTGCTCATGCGCAGAGCCGAGAGCGGCTATTCGTGGTACTATTATTTAACACCAAGTTTTGGTAATTTAACCTTTAAATTGCAGCTTAATGTTGCTGTGTCATTTTGATCTGTTGTAAATATGTGAATGGCTCTGAGTGCACACTGTAGTCTGACTACAGCTCAAATAAAGCAGCTACAGTTTCACTTTGAGACATGCTTTTGGCTGTTGTTTCCTTTCTTAGAAAAGCAAAGTCTATGCTTTAATAGTATGAGGCTTTTGATAAAGCATCTTAAACAAATGTATCCATGCAAATAATGTATTTCCAAAGAAGTTTAGGAGGAGAGATGGTATCGGTATCGGTATCGGTATCGGCAGATACTCAAAGTTGAAGTATCGGTATCGGACATCAAAAAGAGGTATCAGTCCATCCCTAATAGATAAATGAGGCTTTCCATTGGATGTTGGTCCAGCAAAGCATTTCAACAGTGTTGGCTAAGTCATGGAAGCTGCTGAGGGGGACAAGAACTTGTAGTCAAACCTCTACTTCAAGTTCTGTCGTTATATTTTGACCCAAAGATTTCCAGTCAGATATGGACAACATCATTCTGTCTAGATCCAGTTTAGGATTTCTAAAAGGGACAATGCTCATATGTTGAACTGAGGGAAATTAAAGATATTTATAACTAGAATTAAACTGTAGATATCTTAAACTAGAATTACAACTAGTCAGTAATCAGTATCTGTAATGAGGAACCCCATACACATGAGGGGTAAACAGGATATCATTTGTCCTGAATAGTGACGACGTAATCCAAAATGTTCTTGTTAAGCTACAAGAACTGAATCACAGATCCCTGCAATATATATCCAATCTAGCTATTAAAGGTTCAGACATGGTGAGATAATGTTTTCGCTTCTCTCTTGTACAGTGACACATCACCAATCTTTATATGTCTAGTGCGGTAATGTGTCAAGTTCCTTCCCTGAAAAACTAATTAGTTAGATAGCCAACATTAGCTTGTAGGCTGGGAGCTGCAGCAAACAACGAGATCTGCCCACGTTTTAAAACTCAGTCTACTGACACGTCTTATTTCCACCTCTTCACATGTACATTCTTATTATCTTGATTAATCAGCACATAAATAGTTAATGTAAAATCACACTTTCAGAGGCATTTATGTAGAAGTTATGTCGGAACGTCCCTGAGTTTCAATGTCACAATGAGGCCTCCAGGCAACAAAGACACGGTACAGTACAGTTATTGTGTGAAAGGATAAGTGTCATTCAAGAAATATAAGTAGTGCAACAACAAGCCGTCACTTTTTCCTCGCCTACTGCTCTGTGTCATGGCAAAACATTTGCCTTTTCTAAAAATGCTGTAAGAGATTGTAACAATGTTTTTCAGGAACATGTTGGTTCAAGTTTTCTCGGCATCAGTCCACATTGAGATGCTCCTCACCTTGTAGCCGTTCTCTATTCCTGCTCAGATAGGAGGTACATTGCCAGCGCATTACGGTAGGAGAACATCCACTTCCACTTCAGATGCTTTTAACCAGCACTCTGCTGTCCTGCTTGACAACATTTCCTCAGAAAAGCAGCTCCACTCAACACTTAATATGAACCAAAGTGAAGATCTGCTGTACTTTCTGCTAAAGCAACATTAGATGTGGAAAACTGCAGCAAAATATCCAGTGTTTAATGTCTAATTTACCAACCATTACACCATGTGTATTCTGTGGGAGACAGCAGGGCTGAGTGTTGCATAGGTCAAGTTTTGATTCTCCTTTTTCCATCATTTAGACAATGCTAATTAGAGATTTGTGTATCAACATAGTCTTGGTCAACAACAAAAAAAATAGCAACAATAGCAACGAACGTTTAAAACTGTAAGTCTGCAAATCTGGTAGTTTGGAGCGAGTTGTCTCAGTGGTTTGGAGGTAAACCTGCCTCAGTATACATACGTGTTTTTAAAGTCAGGAGGGTAGAAAGAAAGAAAGAAAGAAAGAAAGAAAGAAAGAAAGAAAGAAGAGATGGATAGGATTTATATATTTAAAAAAAATAGAAAATCAATGAACCTGATGTGATGTTAAGAGCCGTGAGGTGGGTAAAGTTTGAAACGAACTCGAATTTAAACATCTAAACATCTGTTTATTTTTTAAATTTTCACCTATAAGGCATACTCAAATGGAAAAGAACAGAACTGTGAGGCCAAAATGATGATATGAGACCACATTTGAAAGGTAACATCTTCTAGTTTCTGGACCAAAAAAGTTTCTTTTGTCCTCATCTGTAATAAGGCACAACTAAGGTGTGGTTTGTACCAGACATACACCAGCACACCACATACCTTCTGCGTCTTCTCAAAAACACCCGTATGAAGTTCCAGCACTCTAAGCCTAACTCCATAGGAACCAGGAACTGTTTAGTATGTGGTCACGGGTGTCCTTAAACCTCCCAGAATTGTCTCTAAATGGCCAATTTGTGCCAATTTCACTCCCTTCTGCAACACTGGAAAACATAATTTTCTTCAAACAAACATTGCTGAAGAGTGAAGCTTCTCCTTCTGCTGATTACACTGGCTGCATCCAGCTGCATAAAAGAGGTGACTAAGTGCCACATGCATGGAAATAGCTTCACTGAAATCTAACCAGAACGTATATATGTACCACCACCGGGAAGGAAAATGATTGGCTGCAATCACGAATAATCAAAATGATGATGGCAAGTCAAATGCATGTAGAATTACAGGGTCATCTGAATCTTTGAAAGGCTTTTTGAAATGATTTCCAGCTAGTCAATCCAAAAATCCAACAACAGTTGTCTGTTTTTATTTCTTGCAATATTCAACGTGACATCTCACCCACCGATGCAGCAAACCGGCACTAGAGCACATTAGCTATTTAAAGGTGGAATGTGCAATTCTGCAGAGAGATTGTTAGCATATTTAGACAGTTAGCATATTTATGCAGTGAGCATGTACCAGATTTCCGCCACCTCGACTCCATTCCCCTCTGTGATGAGCATAAACATGCACGAGACACACTGAAATGTTGTTGTTTGGATCAGTTCCAGCCACTTTATTCTCTATTTGCAGAGCCGGGCGTGTGTTAGAACATCTCTGCACTGTTGTCAGGAAGGTTTCAGGCCTAATTGTACTGCGCTAACTACATAGTTGAGTCTGTATATCATTCGTGTTGTTAAAACTGTCTGGTACAGTGAAGAGTTTCCAGACTGAGTGCTCACTCTGCTGTTTATGTTAGTGTTTCACTTTTATGCTCAGAATTGGCATCGAGTGGAGCCGGTGGTGTGTTAGCCTTCGGCCATAGAGGGAGAGATCCCAGTGGGCTGGTGGACCATCGTAAAAATCCATAACATTTTTACGGGCCCTGTGTGCGAGCCTGTCATTCAGGGTATGCAGGAGAGCAACTGCATACAGATGGGTGACAAATTAAAGGAAAAACCGATCAATAAAGTATTTCAGTGAGGAGTTGGACCACCAGAACAGCTTCAATGCCAAGTCAGTGAACTTTACTGAAAGGATGAACAGCTCCTTCAAAGGTTATTTTCTCATTTGATGTGAAAAGGAGACTCTTTCAGTCGTCTACAACACTTTAATCTTCTGAGAAACTACAAGTATTTTCTGTCATTAAACTCAGTAAGTTCTAAGACAGCGGAGAAAAACCCAAAGTCAGGCGTTGTCAGGTGCAAATCTTAGATTTACTGTAATTTCAACATATCACGCAGTAGCAAACTGAGGCTGATTCTGAGTTGAAAATCCAGATGTTTTGTATCCTGATTGGTGTCTGTCCCCTTATATTCCAGGTGTGCATCCTTTTTATTTGATTTTGGGGCATTTTCCGTCATTTTCTACGATTATCTTTCAATTTTGTCATTATATGAGCATGACTTTATGGTTGGCAATAATCCAATCTAACATTCCTGAAACATTATTGTGACAAATCCTGGCCCACATAACTAATAAAAAATGCAGCCTGCAGGCCTTTAAAAATGTCTTGCCATTTTTACATTATGACCATTAATCCTAATTAAGTTTCTGTTGACATACACAGTCATGAACACGTGTACGTAGACTGTATTTAACAACATGTCAACAGAAAGCTTAACATGGCAGTTTTCCCTCCTATAACTATTAGAATGGAATCACTGAAACACAAAAAAACAATCATGAATTCAGATTTTTTTTTTTTCATAGATTTATTATAGATCCATGTGTAAGGATTACCATGATGTAAACTTGGGTAGGTTCCACTTCTCCAGCATTGAGTTGTATTTATCTCGCTGATTAGTTTCTCAGGTCAGAATTTAATTATTAGCTGCCAACTTAACTACAACCAATCAAGTTACAAAGCAATTAATTACTTTACCTTTTTGCTGTGGGGCCATTTATTACCCCAGCCGAGCCCCCACTTGTTACAACCCAGCTGTCTAGGGTGCTCTTGGTTTTCAATTTATTGCTTAGTGACATAATTAACTAAATGAAAAGTGAGGATACTACAAAGAAAACAGGGCTGGTGGGCTTTGCTAACTCAAAGAACCTATTAAAACCAAACGAAGGCTGACAGAGTTATAAAAACTAGCTAAAACAAAATAACAAAACTTAAAGACACAATACCAACTTACAAACTGGTGCAAGTGTACAGGAATAACTCAACAACATATTAGCTCTCAGCTACTAGCAACCACCTCTCAGGCGCTGCAGAAAACACACGACTAATCTCTAAGATAAAAATTCTATACCCTATATCAGGGGTGTCAAACTCCGGTCCTCGAGGGCCGCAATCCTGCAAGTTTTAGATGTGTCCCTCTTCCAACACACCTGATTCAAATGATCAGCTCATCATCAAGCTCTGCAGAAGCCGGATAACGATCATGATCATTTGAGTCAGGTGTGTTGGAAGAAGGAAACATCTAAAACATGCAGGACTGTGGCCCTCCAGGACCAGGATTGGACACCCCTGCCCTATATAGTGCACGATATAGGCTGCTCACCGTTTTATAGTGCTGTCTGAATGTTAAGTTACAAATGCTACACCTATATAGTCACTCAAAGCATCCCACAATGCACCGTGAAAAGTAGCGTACAGCCAGTGGTCACTATCCAGATATATGCGCCATCATGCATTGAGCAAACAAGACGAACAACAGCGCAAAAAAACTTTGATTATATCCATTTCTTAGCCATGTAATATACAGAATTTGATATGTTTGCACTTCACTCCACAAATCCCAGCTGGTGAGGACGGTAGTTAGCTCAAGAAGTGTCCGAAAGGGCGCCCAGATAGCTTGACAGGTTGAGCGGGCGACCCATGTACTGGGGCTGTGGTCCCCGACGCAACGGCTGCGGTTCGATCCCGGCCAGCAGCTTATTTGTTGCATGTCCTTTCCCCACTCTTCTCCCCATGTTTCTCTGTCACTCTTTCACTGTCCTATCCATTAAAGGCAGAAAGGCCCAAAAAATATTTTAAAAAAAAGAAGTGTCCGAAATGCTCCTTTGCCAAGATGCTCCCTACATAGTTCACTACATAGCACACCGTGTTGTGGTCCCTAGATAGGGAGTGAGTGGGTTATTTCAGACACAGCTCAGGTCTGGAGCTGCAGGCCAATAGTCCGAGATGGCAGGCAGGTGGGATCTAAAGCTCTTCAGCCAGCTAAAATCAAGTGTTCACACAAGCTATCTCCTCACACAGAGGGGAAAACCACACGGCCACCAGAGGCTCTAACACCTGATCGTACAGCTGATTTTGCTGATCCACTGTTTGGTTTAGATTAGATGTCCTGAAATGCACACAACAGGTGGAGAATGCTCTTCTGGAACCACAAAGTCCAATATGTGATCATCTGGGTTGACATCTGGTGATTGTAAAAGGCCATAACGTTTGATTTACATAATTTTCTGTAGATCATTCAGCGATCATTTGTGTTCTGTGGGTGGCGTCATTGGAAAAGAGTGGAAGAGACGACGCCAAGGATAGAAACACTCAGAACAATCTTGTATAGATTTGCAGTAATTGTTGGTCAAGTGGAGCCAAACTGAGCCCCAACAGCATAACAGAGCCACAAATTCCCCTCATGTAGGTCATAGGTTCTGGGTTTTGCTTTAATTTGTCACCAATCTCTATTCAATCAGCCTTCAATGAACCAAATCAAGTTCTGTGTGTTTCAACTCCGGTTTATGACTTAGACGTACAAGATAGTTGACTTCTGAGCAGAAAGACATCTGATTAAGATATTTTGCATCATCAAATTGTGAAGCAACAACAACACAGGACGAAATCTGAATCTTGATGACTGTCTCTGTTCTGCGGTGCTTTGTTTGAAGCCTGTAGTGTAGCTTCTGCTCTTTAGCGGAGCGCTGTCAGATCAGATGAGACGGGACACACTCATTGTCAGCAAGCATTTGTTCACTTTAGTGGCTAATTAACCGTATCCTTAAGTTCATCCTGGTCCCTGCTGGGCTCTGCTTTTGACAAAGATGTAAAGTGAGTGAGGAGAGGGTCGGGCTTCACAAGCGGTTTCATTCAAATCAGATGGAGGCCGGCGCTGTCATGTGATGGACGATTGTAATAAATGTTGAGCAGCGCGGATGATGAAACCAGAGGGCCACAGCTACTGCAGAGGCCCAACGTCACCTGATTTATGTCTTCCATCCGGCAACTCGAGGAATCAGTCAAAGCTCAACTCTCTGCTGGTATCTGAAGTTTGATTTTGACGAACCTTTGACGGATCTTCACAAGTTTGTGAAAAAATTAGAATGAGCAGGTCATTTGGTGCAGATCAGTAGAAGCACCAGCAGAACACAATGCAGGCGATGTACAGACGGAAGTGATCAGAATCAATAAAGACCACAGCAAGAAAGTTTTTAAACAATGGGAAGAATTGGTGCGCGGATACACAAATCCTCCAGGAACAAGGCAAAGCTGTGCAACAATGCTTCACACAACTTCCCCGTTCATCGTCATGCTGCACACTCGCCCAATCAACCTGTCATTGCAAAAGAAGCAGCCATAAAACAGTGAATACATTTTTCTGGGCATCACCTCGCGACATCGTTCTTTATATGATCGGAATTTGATCCATTTGATCCAATAACATTGAGAAAAGCTAAAAAAAAAAACTGTCTGTTTTTTGGGATTTTATTTAATGTTGTTCCTGTTTGAGTGAACCAACAGGAACTCAGCCAGCTTGGCGCCTCATCTGTGCTCTGTATTGATTTGACTGAGAAGGACGCGATCACAGATGGTCTATGGGCCAAAAATTGCATAAACGAGCAGATCATCCAAGTACTTTTTTTTTTACAGCATATGCACCACTTAATAACTTTATTTTTAAAGATGAAGGCAGCATAATGCAATATTGTTGGCTGATGCATCCAGAGTTGACACTTGGAAGGAGGACGGCGGTGTATTTGAATATCCGACGTTAGCTGTAAGCTTCAACTCGCTATAAGCACACAGGACTCCAGACTAACGTTTTACATTTGTTGCACTTGTGCACCTTAATATTTCATCACTCACTGGACCTTTTCACACTGAATAATGCATTTTAAGCTTAACCTTTGGTGTCAGTTGTTTAAAGATTGATAGCTCCTTAACACATTATGCAAACAAGGAATGTTTGTTGCATTTAAGTCGTTCTGGTTCATCAGGATGATCTGAGAGCGAAAGTTAGTAAATGGTGGATCTTGGTTGGCTATACTAGTAGCAGTGGTAGATTGTATTGTCATTTCTGACTCCTCGTTGCTTTGGTTAGTTGCTGCCTGGTGCTAAAACGCTGATCTGCTGACCACAAACCTGTTACAGCACAGGGTTTCTTCTTTTTTAGAGTTTTCATTCGGACCGTCAATGCTCCTACAGCAAACCCTCAGTTCCCACATGTGCCTTTGCTGCACTCTTTGCAGTAAACGCAGTGCATAATGTTTTAATGTTTATTCTTTTGTCATATCTCAGTGTTTCCCAGAGGTTGAGAATTTGCTTGTGATGGCGGGTGGTGCAGAGTGACTGATGTTCAGCTTAGGGATGGAGAGAGTAACCTGGGTTGTTTTCTGAGGCTACTGCTCCTCATACAACTCCTGAAGCTCCCCGAAAAACCTCACATGCATCAGAAGACGCTGCAATTTACCAACAGCCCCTTAAAACACACACAGAGAAGCCTCTAGTCTCCACTCTGCAGCAGCTCAGACAGAACCAAAAACTAGCTGGTTTGAAGACACTAAAGTATTCATTCTAATGTCAGATTTTCCATTTTATCCACCTAATCGAGCCACTCAGAGCCCACAGAGCTGCTAAATGCCAGACGCACCCTTGTGACCAGTGAAAGTATTTAGTCGCACTCGACAGATTATTGTGCAGGTTGTGAGTCGGTGTGTGTTTGTGTGTCAGCTCAGCCAGTGTTGCTTTTTTTTTTTGCTTTCCTCCAGTCTCTTTGTTTTGACTCTTTTCTTTGCATCCTGTCTTAACTAATTATAATGAGCTGAACTGTGCAATTAATTTTCTTAGTTTGCTGTCTTCTGTGGTTGTTGTTCAAATGATTATATCTAAAAGTTTTGGGGTGTTTTTTATGTGTGAAAATAAGTAGCACTTGAATTATATATTTATATATTTTAGCGTTAGAATCCCTCCAAAAGCTGATCGCTATGTAAATTACACTGGCTGCTAATCATGTTAAGCCCATTAGCTAACGTAAGGTTTCTGCTAAAGTCATTGCTGTCACAAAAGTTACAGAAACAGCCCGGTTATTGTCTGGATGGGCTATAATATGAGTTGCATACGTGTATTTACTCGTCGAATTTCATCATCTCTCGTTGCCATAAGATGATAAGTTCTTTTTAAAACTCTGTTGCCACACATATGATTTTAAAAAGATGTTTGCTGTCATATAATAACACACTACGTGTCACAATAGTCAATTTATAGTTCTGATCAAACTTTAATCAGGTTTGCTTTTCTGTGGACTGAATGCAGCCTATACTTTGCAGCAGCCAACCTGAGCTCAGCAGCAGCAAACCTGCAATTATTCACACTAATAAAACCACTTAGTGCTCCGATTCTCAACGCCATGAGTGAGGAGTAGATTTAAGAAAAGGTGGAGGAAGAAGAAGAACGATTGCTGATATGAAAAGAGAGACAAAGGGCCTGTGATTGAGAGGAGAGACGTGAGAAAGGGAAAGAAACGAAATTGCAAGAGGGATTAGTGTAAGCAGGTGGAGAGGTAGACTCAGAGAGATTAAGAGAGTCAGATAGACAGAGGGGGGAGTGAATCAATGAGCGAGTCAATAGCGAGTGGGAGAGATGTGATGAGAGAGAAAAATGGCAAAGAGTAGGAGGAAGAAAACGTCCCCTGTTGTGTCGGAGTCCCGCCGAGAAAAATGGCCCCAGAGAAAATGAGAATCCACGGCACTCCACAAGTGATTAAAAAAGCCTGTTTTATTTTGGCTTATCGTGAGGAACAGGTAGCGATAGAAGATAATACAGTGACAGTTATTCTCCACGGGGAAAATAATAAGCTAATACAAGTTTGATGTTTGATTTGGGAAATTACAGAGATCTTTGTGCAATACAGATTCAATGTCAGTCGGAGATTAATTATTGTGTTTAGAATGATGGATGGATGGAGGAATGGATGCACAAAATACAATAAGAGTAATAACGAGGGCCCGAGGTTTGTATAGCTGGTAGCAGGTAATTAATAATTAGTTAGAAAACCAGTGGTGACGATCGACAGTCCAAGTGATTTTTGGAACCTTTATGAAAGGAATGGTTTCTCAAGATCGCATATTTAAAGACTGTTGAGCTCAGAAATATCCAGAATTATCCAAAACTGAGCTTCACTTGTACCTGCAAACTGCAGAGACCCAAATATTCTTTGAAAACTGTCTGTACAGTGGCACTAATCTTTGTATTGAAATGTCAGAAAACTAACTTAAGCTGTAGAATTTATCGGTGCAAATGAATCTTTATTTGAAAATAGTTTAAAACTTGCGCTGCAGATTTTTGTCTCCCCCTTCTGGCAGTGAGAGCAACTACACAAACACTGTCAGTTGCCGTCAATCCCTTGTTTTTAGGACTGTAATCCTTCGTCTGAATGTTGAATTTGTTTCTAATCTGGAGCCTCAAGCTAAGATCCAAGGAAACTATTCTTGGTTTTTCTGCCATTCTTTGTTTCTGCAGCCTTCCTCCTCAGCTCTGGCTAACCAGTCTCATTTTTAGAAGTATTGCTTCATTTAATAAAAGGCTTCTTACTATTAGGTGCTTTAGTAGCAAATAAATTTGGCTGTGTAGTATCATCAGAAGGTGGAGGAATACGTTACAGCAGTTTGCCAACTGCTAATAAACACTTGAAGAACAAAAACCAAAGCTTTGACTATCTACGTGGAGGAAAAAAAATGGAGAGAAGTCGCACAAGTTGCACGTATTCATTCATGTCAGCTGATATCAGCCGTGTTTCATGCTGTCTGGAGAGGAAGGTAAAGACAGAAGAGCAGACAGAGGATCAGTTAAATGTTCAGTACGTCAAAACCCTTTTGAAAAAGCGTTTCCGTCTCCCATGAGGCACATTAGTTCTGTTTCAAAGAAGTCAAAAACTACGTCAAGCAAGTGGCTCCAAACTCATCTATCATCACATCTCAAACGCATCTATCCCTGATTTCCCTGCAGAAAATGGCGGTAAAGGGCGCCCAGCGTGTTCGAATGAAACACCAAGGCCAACAGGCTAGAACACCATAAAGGTGATGTCAAAGAAACCAAGATTATTCACAGTCATCTTCTGAAGGAGCAACAGTTTTTGTACAAATGGCAGTCTCTTAAATAGTTGTTGAGATGTTTCAGCCCTGACCAGAATGGATCGACTGACCCAACCAACATTTCCTTCCCTGGTGGCGTGCTGCTAGCACGGTTAAAAATACATTTGTTAAGGGTAAATTAGCAGAGCGGTGCACTCTTTCACAGGCTGATATACACCAATCTGCCACAGCATTAAAACCACCTGGGTCATATTATGGAGGTCAACCTTGTTCCACCAGAACAGCTCTGACCTTCTGGGGCAGTAACACAGGACCCCTGGGTGTCCTGTGGTGTCTGACATCCAGATGTTGAGTCTTCTGGGTGTCCAGTGCATAACATGGATGCTGGTCTGGCGAGTCTGGAGGGCGGGTCAACATTGTGGGCTCTTTGTCATGTTCCTCAAGTCATTTCTGAGCAGTTTTTGCAGCGTTGTGTGAAACATTGTCCTGTTGGCTTCATGCCATGTGAAGCAGAACCTTGTGGGCCCACTTATGGCAGATGGAGCCTTTGTACATGTGCCAACAGAAAGAAACATCACCAAAGCACCTTTTTCAGGGCCGTTTTTGTCGAAGAAAAAAGCACTTACTACAGGGCAGGTATCTGTGAGCAGCCCTGAAACACTGACATGTAGCGGTCAGGGCTGATTGGTTGAACCCTGACACTGCAACTAGCATCACTTTTCCACCCTCTTTATGCCTTTGTCCAGCAGCAGGTTTCTCCTTTCTAGCATCGCCATCAACAACATAGAACTCACCATATAGGCTATTACAACAAACCCTCCATCTGTCTACTTCCTATGTCTTGATAGAGCTGGAGTTACAGCCGATAACTACAATTTGTGGTTGTTTTGACTCCCTCGGATGGAGGTCAAATCTGTCGGATCCTAGAGCCTGAAAGCAACGATTATGAGCCATTCCTGTGAACATGTGAACCACAGTTCCTGCCGCCTGATGTTTAGGTGGGTGGCACAGTGTCATCCACGTGAATGCAGGAGCAAAGTTCTCCCAGCAGAACATAACAGTGTAATGAGATGATCAGTGTTATTCACTTCACCTGTCAGTGCTTTTAATGGTGAGGCTGATTGGTGTGTAAATCACTCGATGTGAGGTCAGTACAACGACTGAGATCACGGTTAGGGCAACTGTTCCTTTGCGGTTGTTCTTGGTACGTATACATTCCAATTTTTGCCACTTTTAGTATCAAATTAGAGATTAATGAAAAGCCTAGTGGGTAGACTAGTTGATGATATTCATGAGCTGCAGCCTTTACCTGGACTGAACCACTCAGAGGACGCAGCTGTCAGCAGAAATGTCTCGTCCTAATAGACTTGGCAGGTCATTCGGTTTATAAAAAGGGAGTTTATTGTCGAGTTCCGTCCAGACAGGCTTCATAACCTATTAGAAATGGTATCAGCTCGAACATTCCCGCTTGCCGACTGACATTTTCTTCTCTCTCTCAACGCTGAAGGGGCGAACGAGAAAGAAAGTGCTGCAGTCAGAACAACAGCCGCTCTTCAGCAGAGATGCTATCGCTGCCGGCTGCATCACACAAGTCCCTAGGCGGAGGAGGACCAAGTCTTTATCTGAAAGTTTAAAAGTCCTCTTTTTAGCCGTCTCTTCCTGCCTTCACATCTCCCCCCCGCCATGATTTACCGGCTACAATCGATGACGGATTGCGGCCTTGTCTGTGATTTGTGGGTTTTGTCTCTTTTAGTGGGGGAAAAAGGCGGTCGGCCCCGGTGGCTTGTGCAGCGAATCTCCATTTCAAAACGCGGCAAGCGTCGCGTTTGACATGAACCGACATCCCCGCCGCTCTCAGGTGCGCGTCTCTGTTTTGTTCTGAATTACAGCTCCGCGCGTGTCTACGTGTAAGATATCAGGAGGCCGCTCAGACTCAAATTGAATTCAGATAGCCCAAACAAAGCGTGAACGTGTGCGTTAAACGTTTTAATCCTGCAAATTATAATTCAATTCAGCGGGTGCCAGGCGTTGAAACTGTGAGTGTGCGCGCACATGATAATCACAGGCTGCTGTTCTTTTCCTCTCAGACAAATCCAGGTAGATTAGTTCTGTCTGTCTCTGCAGGAACAACACGTGAAACTGTGAGACGCAGAAACCTCTCAGATGCCGTAACAGTCACCAGAACCAGCGTGTTGACGTTCATGCACTCACATAAAACCCACCAAATACACCTCCTGCCACCCCTACACACTCTCATACACTCAGCTGTATTTACTCACACAGAAGTACACTGTTCTAACACACACACACTCCATCTGCCCACACATGCAGCAGTCACGCATACACACTTTTTCACAAACCATCCCAAACACCCACACACACTCGCTCACATATCCCAGCACTGATAAACACCTCTGGTTGTGGCTTTTTTCTCTTCTAGCAAGAGCAATTTGAGTAAATAAAGGAGAACAAGGACGACACGCTGCCAGGCACCATTACGGACCCACACACAGCAGACATTTCTCTGTATGGGCTCACATGTTTGTGTTTCTGCTGTCCCTCCGTGGTCACACTGCCCCCTGGTGGCGGAGCGGAGGAAGTGCAGCGTGCAGGCCTTGGCCCCCGAGGCGCTTCACATCTCATTACACTTTCAAAACCAAATTTGTTTAAAGTTAATATTGCGCTCAGGTGTCGCGGTGAACAAACAGAAGGGACAGGCGAGATGGAGGAAATGAAAAACAGGATCAAAACTGTCAACAGCGATGAAATTCAAAGCGTAAGAATTAAAAACGACTGCTTAAGTTAAAATCACACATCAGGTTCCGTCGACGCAGGCCAGGTCCGAAGGGGATCAGACTGGGATGCAAGAAAAGAGCAACTGAAGACTTTAAGGGCTGCTACTAATGGTTGTTATCATGTTTTCTTGATTAAGTTATTATATATTTGGTCCATTAAATGTCAGACAATAGTGAGAAATCTGTTTTCCAAAGCAAAGATGACAAAAGTCTTGTTTTGTCCAAAGCCCAACTAGACTCAGTTTACTTTTATATAGAAAAAAAACTAAACATTGCATTTTAAGCAGGTGGAATCAGAAAAATATGACTTGTGTTTTTCAGTTGGTTATTAACTTAATAGCTAACAACTAATCAATGAAGTGTTGCAGCTGTAATGGCTTTTCTTTCCATTAGTTAAATACGCTTTTTCTTTTTTCATGACTTATGTCTTGTTTTGTCAACAACTGAAAGATATTGAGCTTACAGAGGAGGAAACAAATGAAAATATTACGTTTTAAGAAATTTAAATTTGAGGATTTAGACTGTTTTCTTTTTTTTTTTTAATTGAAATGAAATGAAAAATACTTTATTCATCCCAGAAGGGAAATTCAATTTTAATTTTTTTTTTTTTAATTTTTAAAAAATTTTAATTGCTTGATTATTTAAAAAGGTGGCGATTAATTTCATCGTAAAACAACGAGTCAAATTAATCATTGCAGTTCTCATAGCAACATCTCTCCATATGTTCCTCTTTACATGACTTGTATCTTGTTTTGCCTTCAACATAAAGAAATGTGTCATAAAATATGAAAGAAACCCCCAAAAATGACATTTTCAGAACCTAAATTAAAGAATTTAGGCAGTTTTTCTTTCTTTTTTTAAAGCTCAATTATCAAAATAGTTGGTGATTAATTCAATAGTAGACAACTAATTGGAACAATCGTTGTATTTGTGAAAGCATTATATTTTCATAGAACTATCTGTGCTTTTTTAAATGAAATGAAATGACTCGTTTTGTCTTCAGCCCTCAAGAAAACAGAAAATGTTCACATTGAAGAAGCTGAAATTAGATAATTAAAAATGCTCTTCTCAAATAATTACTCAGTCTGATAATTCAGTTATCAAAATAGTTCTTGATGAATGTAACAGTTGACAACTAATTAAACAGCCGATGAATCATCGAAGCTCAAAGATCAAAACATGTCTGACAAGTTCATGTCTGCAGTGGTTAAAGAACCCATATTATACTTATATACAGGCTCATAATGTGGCGTCTACTAGAACATGTATACAAGCTTTAATGTTTTTTTTTTAAAGTTATTTTTCTCGTACTTTAACTTGCTGCAGCACTTCTTCTGACCTTCTGTCTGAAACATTCGGTTTTAGCTCCTGTGTCTTTTAGACCTGCCTCCAATCAGTCTGCTCTGATTGGTCGGCTGGTCCAATCACAAGGTCTATCAGATCTTTGAGCATCAGGAAGTAGTTCTGGCAGAAGCAGCTCTGGCAAGGAAAGAATGGTGGAAGCTGCTTCTTCTATGTTTGAGGTCATGCTATCTGTTTGTTAAGTCTCATGAAAATGCGTTACATGGTGATGTAGATAAGTAACGGAAGGAAATTCTGAACTTCAAATGAAGCGTTTCAGGCAGGTAAGGAGCAGAGTTTTATTAAGAGATTATGCTTTTGGGCTTTCTAAGTTTGCAGACCTTTAACTTTCACAAAAAATACAGCTTTCAAACACACTGAAGGAGAAAAACTAAGATAGCATGATAGGAGCTCTTTAAAACTTTTTCATCATTGTTTTAAACAAAAGTCAGTGTTAACTAAAGCAACTCATTTTCAACAGCCGTGCTCAGATTCTTGGCGCTTCCCTTATAGAATATAAACCAAATATGTGAGTGTTGTTCTTTTATCCCAGATTAGTGCAGTAGATCAAAATCTCATCTACACATGCAAATGACGAGAGGAAAACAGCAACTTTGCTCTGTTGTGCGTCTTGATTTGCATTTGTCCTTAAAGTTGAGAGAGGACACTTGACTCTGAGTGAAAGTGAAGAAGTAATGAGAGAACTGAGGAGGAGTGCAGTTGCTGTTGTGATTCAAGCCATTCATTTTAATGAACTCCTCTTCATTGGGAGATTTAATTAAGGAACAAGTTGGCGGATACATTTGTTGTGTTAAATCGCAGGCTTGGTCCTCCAGCGCTACTTCACGCATTGATAATGGCAGAAACATGAGGTTTAACAGAGTTAGACGTGTGGATCTGGTTGGTCAGTTAGTCCGGCTTTGATCCAGACTGAGATATCCAGTGTAAGTGTTTTAGTGGATTCAGTGTCACTGTTGGATGGATTGTCCGGCTAGAGTTTGTGCAGTTGTTCATGTTGTCCAAGGAGCTGACTTCATCGAGCCCCTGACGTTCATGCATTGCCACTATGATACTCACACGTCTGGTTTTGAGTAAAATATCTCAACAACAGTTGGTTGAACTGCCATGAAATCAGACTTTCGTTTCAGCCACAGGATGAACTGCATTGACTTTGGTGACCTTCTGGTCTGATTCAGGTGGTGTAGACTTTGGGGAGGCTCTATGACCGTTGCTGTTTTCATAATCGTCGACACATCAGCGTCCAAACAGCAACCTACACACTGAAAATGGCAACTTTTAAAAACGATTTGGATCGTGCTCTACGGCTGCTCAGCTTAGTTCTTTTTGCGAATTTGCCATTTTAATGACATTTAAATGCTTCCCTGAATGTAAGTGCTTTAACTAAACAGTCCCCCAGTGCTCCTTTGCATGGGCACCATCGCTGCATCCTGGGCTTAGCAATGCCCAAGACAGCTGAGGTTTTTTGAATCAGTGGCAGGTTGAATGATGAGGTGCAGCCAGACCTTTCTACAGTACTGACGCAGAGCTGTGAGGTTCTTCCATCCAAAATCACAGAGCTTTTAGTTTAATTTCTGCTCAGCCACGTCTGATTTGTCTGAAATCTATTTGCTAAGATGTGAAATTTTGTATTGATATTGAGACTTTTTTTTTCCTAAGCTGTCCGTCGACCCACTTTCAACACGTTTGGTCAACATGTCCAAAATTGCAGATTCTGAATCTATGGCATAATTACAAATAACAGTGAAAATGTCGCTCTTATCTTTAATTCCCACCTTTAAAGTGAACTGAAAAGGGGTAGTTTTTGTTTTGTTTTTCTTAAATTCTCTATTCAGGTATTTTAAATATGATAAATGATAGTTCTGATTTTTAAAAAGTAAAGTTTCAAGCAAACCTGAGCAGTTCAAAGGGCTCCTGATGATTTGGGATGGAGCAACCTGGTGCAGGTAAGCTTGTGAGTGCAAAACTTGTGATCTTCTGACTTTGTCTCATTAGGCGGCTTGTGCAATATTTGTTTGTTTTGGGGTTTTTAAAAAAAATCAAATTCCTGCAAACTTGTTGTCATTGTACAGCCTCAATTGTACTTATTTGCTGGTTATCAAATGTTGGATGCCAGAACACTTTAATAAGAAAGTGATCTTCACTGTGGGCATGATAGCATGGTAACAACCTCAGAGCCCCTACTGTCACTGTAGATACTTCCAAAGAGAGACAACTGCTTCTGCATCTTCAACTCTTGTTTTAAATTTAGAGGACAACCTCTCCTGCCTTCATCTTAGCAGGATGCAGAGAAGGTCTTTAAACCAGTCATGCATAATCCTATATTACTTTAAGTACGGTGCATCCATAAGGTTTTTGGTTTAGCCAGTCTGTGCCGAACTAAGTTTCTGATTCAAATAACAATCCTGAAATATTTATAAATCTGTTTTAAAGAGGTTTGTTGCCAGATTAGCACCTTTGAACAGGTGTGCAGTAACATACGACTTTAAACCCCCCTCGGGTGAAAATCAACCTTGTGAAACAATTGGATAAATTTAAACTGTTTATGAAGCGTTCTTATGAGGAACCCTGTAGCCTAGTGGATGTACAGTTCATTACTGGGATGCATTCAGTGCTACTCACCAGAAAAGTCGGATAATTGCCTCTGAGATTGAAACATTTCAATAAAGAAATTAATGGTGGGAGCCTTGAATATTGTACGAACATGCAGAGTCGTTGTGGTGAAAAGCTGTCGGGTAAATAGAAAAAAAAACGACAGAATGATGGTGTTAGATGGAACTTAACACATCATTCCACTACTGGGGTTAAACAAACTGTACTTCTTCAATCAAACCACAGTGGCACACAAAACAAATTGATTTAAATTTTTCACGTCTGTTCCCGAAATTAATGACACTGTCGGGTCTAAAATATTCATGTATCGTAGTGTCTGTTTAGTTATTCTCCATAATTAACGACCCTGTCGGGCCTCAGTCCTAATATATATCATTAAAGCAGTCTGTTCTATCATTTTTGTAGAATTTAAACCCTAATATGTAAATCATTCTGCTGAAATTACATCTTAAATGACACTTAACTGTGATCTTTAGTCTTGTTGTCTCTTTTTCCTGGAAGGCACTCCAGTGCAGCAGCTGTTGTCTTACATTTGATGCACAAAATGTTACTTAACTATTTTATCTTTAGCTTACGTTGCATGTTTGCAATCAGGGAAAATCGTTTGTCTAATTTTAAATTTGTTTGCTGTAAAGCTCTTCGAAGCTTTGTTTTCAAAGTTATTACGATTAGAGGCAGAAATATCAGTGTTTAGTTGTTGAGAAATGTCATCCTTATCGCCACTCCGACAAATACTTGAATACGCACAAAATCCCTCCTTGAGAACAGCTGCCGGCTTCATTACTCGATGAAACACTTTTAAAGGCCACCTGGAGGGAAAATCTAGTTGTTTACCAAATTTATATGGTGTTTGTTAGATGCTAGAAGACACATCATAAGCAAAATATGCAGGTTAAGCATTTCTACCTTTAAAAAAAATGCAATGAAGCGATGACTGAAACACGGATTCAGACTTGTGGGGTTTCGTACATAACAAACCCAAAGCACTGATGTTGTCAGCTTGCATGTTGCCGCTTTCTGTATCATTCTGAATCACTTATAATTTTGCAGTGTAGAGTTAAAGTGTTTGGGCAGAGTTGCAGGTGAGCTGGTGTGCCGGAGCTGCAGCGGGAGGAGAAAGAGGTGAAAGAAGCAAAGGTGTGGTGGCACATCTGAGCCAGTTTGAGGTTTTAAAGAGATTATTTTTCACGGAAGGAACTTCTAAATATGTAACTTTGATGAGTTTTTTTTTCCGGGGGTTTAATCAGCGACCGGAGCGAAGGCGCCATAAAACCCAGTGGGCTGTAGAATCCCTGATGCTGATGTGTCTCCATGCGCTGCATTAATAACGACGTTCGGAGGAATTTTCACGCCACTTTTCCTCAAATCGCTTTCATCCTGTTTTTTTTTTCCTGAAAATCCACACCGTTTAGTCAAACAACCGACAGCTTATCGTTACGTCAAAAACCGCAGCCATTAAACAGTGTGAATTAATGCTGGGGCCGGCCGGCGCGTGTAGCATTAGCTTTGGATCAAACAACAGCGGCGTTACACACCGAGGCCTTCCTGCGCAGTCATCTCTGCTCCCCCTCCTGATGCTAATTTCACCGGGTTAATTGCTCCCTTTGCTTCCTCTCCATAGCTCAAAGTTTGACTCATTAACACGGTGACAGTAATTCACATTCTGTCTGCTTGCTTGAGCCCTTACTCAGCTGTAAACCAATCAGTCAGATGCATTCAAATGAGAGGGAAAATGACTGTATATTTCATGAATTAGATTTTCTGCCTGAAACTGTTGCTTTAATGACTCTCTTGGGTAAGGAGTTGTAGAGGGAATAATTCCCAATCTGTGTCAAGGTTAGGGGAACGTTTATATTGGTTAATCCTGCTTTGAATGAAATAATTATATTGTGGGGGAAAAGTCATTTAGATTGCAGCTAATGCATGCAGGACGCTGCTCGGTGAGGACGCTCGCTGAGAGGTGACACACTCGCTGAATTGCAAACATGTGAAAACTCTCCCATCTGTTCAGCCTCCGGATATAACATTAAAAATCCTATTAGCCATCGCCACTGTGTCACTGTAAGTTTAGCATATTTGCATAAATTACATTACGGTGTCAGTGTGATTATGGAAATCTAGGTAATCGTCTCCATAAGCAGCAATCAGGAGCAAAGCACAGAAATGCCCCGTAAGCATACGTCGGTTTGCAGAAACAAGCGGCGCTTCGTTCTCAACCATATCCAGCAACCTCATCAGAGCAGGAGCCAAAGCAGACTCTCTTCCCGCCTTTAAGGAAGGGTTCAATACATTTCTGCAGAGCATGTGCTGTTGCTTCCCATCGGTGTGTGACATTGTTTTGACATTAATACTTTATCAGCCGTCAGCCGCAGGTTTATCCTGTTCAAACCTCCTGCTGCTGCTGCAGTGGAGGTCAAACAGCAGAACGTGGCTTTACATCAGGACAAAGAGGGAAAAGAGGGAGACGATTACCAGCATCTGAGCTGTTGTCTTTCTGTCTGGCTAATGAAGTGCATCAAAATGTTATTAATAGTTCAACATTTTGAGAAACATCAGTAACATTCTCGTCTGGTGACCGGTGAGCTTTCGCTTGAGGTCAGCTGGGATCAGCTCCAGCCCCGCCGGGACTCCCCACAGGATAAAGCAAACGGATGGGATCTTGTCCAGAGTTAGATGTAGGGCAGAATGAGTCTGGAAAAATATCTATCCGGGTGTTTTTTAGGCAGATATTGCGATTTGATTTGCAATATACGTTTTAAAAGTCAAGCCTTGGTTGAATATTCACTATGGAATAGATTTAAACCAAGTGATGAAGCTTGACCACATCAGATACCGTTAAAAGTTGCATAAAGAGGATCGACACAACGGTTTAAACTTTGTAAAAATGTAGGAGGTTTAGCTATTAAATAATGAACCTTAAGAATTCATTAATTACGAGTTGAAATTGAGATGCAATGCAAGTAGGAAATCACAAAGGCTTCAGTTTAGGTTTTCTGACCCGCAGCATGTGTGATCCAGAGTTTAAACTGTTGGATCAGTTAAAGTCACACTTTTGATGGTGTCTCATGGTGTAATGCTCCATCGCTTGTTTTGAATCTATTACACAGTCAACATTATACTGAAGCTTAAAAACTAAAAGCCCAAATTAAATTAAATTAAATTAAATTAAATTCACTCTGCCCTAACTAAATTGAAAAATTAAACAAAAGCATTAGTCTTGATATTTGTCCTTAATTGCAGCTTTGGCTGTTTTTTTCCATTTCATTGTTGCAAACCGCAATTTGGATTTGAAATCGATTAATTGTTCAGCCCTGGTTGGATGTGTGCTCAGTGTGAAGCCTGCAGAATAGTTAGTTTAGTTTATGATTAAAATTGGAAGCATGTTGACACAGCGAGCCTCTTCACCTACAGGAAAGAATGCACACACCATAGACGCCTACGACATGTGCAGCAGGTCGTATCTATCTGCCTCGTGCATGCACACTACTGCACTTGTAGCAGAGATTCAAATTTTGAAAAGAAAAAAGGTCGGACAGACTCTTGTAGGCTTGAGGAGGTGACAACGTTGATGTCATGTGGACCCTGTCAGACCCTCGCTTATTGACAGAGCATTGAAAGGCCAGTTGCTGCCCTCATGACAGATGCAGAAAGCACACAGCAGATGTTAGCACTTTTTCATTCATACTACAATAGAAACGCATCAATTGAAAACAGGCAGGTCATCTCTGGAAGTTTCTGAAAGTGCTGTTTGTGACTTTGTACGAGATACATTAGCTACTTGCAGATTGAACTGTAGCATCTTGTCACTGACTGGTCCTGAGGTGTGTTAAACACTGTGCACAGGATTTCTGGAGAATTTAGAACTTTTCACAGTGTTTGGGCTCAACTGATAGACACCGTGTACAAATCAAAGCACCTCCAAAGTCTGGCAGAGAATACTTCTGTCCTAACTCTTTCTATGATGCATTGAGAAGTTGCAGAATCTCCTCAGAGCAAGCATTTGTTTGGAGCACCGTTTGTTTTTCCGGAGTACGTGCACCCTTTTGGACTTGCATGGATGGAGAAGTTTCCATTTTACTTGCAGATGTACAGACTTGGGAAGCATGACAGCTCTTATTTCCTATTTGTTTGATCAATCTAAACCACACAGTGGAGAAGTGACAACTGGCGAACCACACGCTGGACACAACATATGAGTTGTATTGATTCCCACCAAGACAGAAAGCGCATGAGCCTGTATCCCAAAACCTCAAACTATTCCTTTAAATGTGAAGCATCAAACCAAGCTTTTAAACTGTGAGAAACAGTTTGCTCCTCGTGTTTGTATTTAATCTTTCATCGCCTTGTAAATAAACCAACGAAACACATGTGATGTGCTTCATTCTGGTCCCTCGGTTGCCTCCTCCGGAGGTTCAAGATGCTGTTTCCTGGATTCTCCAGCAGAGAGAGCCGCAGAGTCGATAGTGGATCAGAGATGGAGGCTGAAGGAGAAGCAGGAGGAAGAAGACGGAGTGTCACAGAAGAAGGACACTGAGAAGCAGGAGGGGGAGGATAAAGGTGGAGAGGAAATGGGATGGAGCTGCTTCACACTGAGGGGAAATGTGTCTTCAGGTGTAGATGAAGGTCAAAGGGAAGGACAAGGAGGGATTCTCCGTCTCCGCTTCTCTCGTGTAACCATCATTTACCAGATTCCTGCAGCAGATATCAGCCACTCAACACTCAATATCACAGACAGAAATAAAGGCTGGACTGTGAAACTGAATTCCTTCCAGCAGCCCGACATCTTTCTGCAGAGCAGCAAAGTGAAGGCTCCATCTTGTGATGTAAGACATTATGCAACACGTTTAACTGGTATTGTTGCGAGCAGTGGGCGCATTCAGGAATTCATGCTTTTGTGCTTAATGAGGCGCACGATGAATCGATTTTAGTGTCTCTCAGACTGGCCTTCAGCAATGCCCTTTTCATTATCATGTTATTTAATCAGAAAATTTAAAGCAGCTCTGCAAGAATAAAAAAATCTGTGTGAATGTTCAGAGCCAAGGCTGGAAGAGCAGAATGTTGACCGTTTAATTTCCTCCAGTTACCCATTTCTTCACGTCTCCATCTGTCTGAGGGAAGGTCTGTTGGTAGCTGCACAGCTGATGAATGGCTGCTTTGATTTCAGGCCACATCGTAGCTGGAAAACATGTAAGATGAATGAATGCACAGAGCGCTGGTACAATATAAATTCCATCTGCACTTCATTATATTCTGCTGGACTGAAACTGCTCATTGTGCTGTGGAGCCTCAAGGAATGCGATTCTGGATGATCTTTTTTTGTTTTTTGTTCCCATGCCTCGTCTGGGACAGATAGATAAAAACTACCAAATAACATTGCGACAGTTCAGAGATCACGCAGCAGAATGTTAACTTGGTCTAATGATGTTGTTTTTTAAAACAACACAGAAGTTAAACAGGACCTGAAAAGCAGCTTTTATCAATGTTTTTATATCAACTACTTGTATGTAAAAGAATTATGAGCTGCACTTAATTTCAACTCTACAGAGCTTTTCAGTGTCTTTCAGCTTTTTGTGGGGTTTTCAGGTCTGAACTTTAACTGTCCTCCAGCATTCTGACCACTTTAATCAACATTTCAGCCACAGCAAGCAGCTGTTTTGGCAATTTAAAAAATGTAACCTCTAACTGTGAACCACTAAAGTGCAGCTGGTGAACATAGTGGAGCATTTAATGACTTAAAATCCGATATTTCCCTCAGAGGTGGAGACCAAATATGGAGCCAAAATGAGAGCAAATGTTGGACCTATTTTTTATCATTTAGTCAAAAGTGACAATGACCTGAATGCTAATGTTGCTCTGTAACTGCTGTATGTAAAGAGACTGAGACTCCAGTCTGAGGTGGTAGAGCGGGTTGTCCACTGATGGCAAGGTTGGCAGTTCGATCCCCGGTTCCCCCTACATGCCGAAGTGTCCTTGGGCAAGACACTGAACCCCAAATGGCTCCCAGTGGCAGATTAGCGCCTTGCATGGCAGCTCTGTCGCCATTGGTGTATGAATGTGTGAATGAGAAACATTGTAAAGCGTTCTGAGTGCCGCAAAGGTAGAAAGCGCTATGTAAGTGCAGACCATTTACCATTTACGTGCACAGAGAGCGTCACAGTCATGCACATGGGACTGTCAGGACTCGTGACACTGCTTCATCAGCATCAGGACTTGTGTTAATCACGTCTTTGTCACCACTGGTAGGTGCATAGTTGTGATTGGTCCACAGACCTCCGACTGGAACGGAGAGCAAACATCACTTTCTGTGTCAGACAGCAGCTGAGATGATCCAACCTTTCTGTGGAGGTTTAGACCAGAGGTGGGTCTGCAGCGACCCCTGAGACACAAAAGAGCTTTTTTTTTTTTTTTACGGTGGAAGTCTTCGAAAATGTAGGTCAGGAGCACCAGGAGCTCACTTGTTGTTTTCTTTCATGTGGTTGTGCTTCTGGAATTAATCCCCAGAGCTGGACTGTCCAGGCAGAGTTTGACTGTAATCTTCTGAGACACCTGAAGGAGAACATCTGGTGCAAAAGACCTGAACTGTGGTGAACCGTGTACCTGGTCACGCCATGGCAATTGTGCATGGACTTTTTGTCCACAACAACAGAATCATTGCTCATTGCCTCCTCCCCAGATCTGGCTCCCTGTGACCTTCTTCTCCGACCCAAGATGAAAGTCAAGTTGAAGGGTTGCCATTTTGACCCACTTCAACAGATTTAGTGATCATCGCTGCATTGCAGGAGCACTGGGAGCAGAGTATCGCTGCACAAAAACACGAGTTGACAGCTGGCAAATTTAAATCAGTTGCAGCGTTTGAATTTATGAGCAGTGAACTTTTTGATCCTCCCGGTAGGTGAGCAGTTGCAACAAGTTGTATAGCTACATAAACAAGGATGGCAGCGTTGTGTTCAGGTGGAAAAAATGTTTTGTTTTAGAACACAATAGCATCAGCATTTCTAGCATAAAAGAAAACTGTACCTATAGACTGATGTTTAGCCTGAACGGTTGCCTTTGATATATCCTGAATGGTCGCTTCACACAACATAAATGCTCTTTTAATTACACATTTGCTTTGATTATTGCTTTAAACTTTGCTTTTTTTCTCTCTCTTTAATGGTAAATGATTGGAAGTTCATCCGTTTGTTGACTGGAAAGTCTGGGCCGAGGAAAAAAAGCAGAAAAATGGCCAACAAAGTCCCCATGAGTAAAGCTCTGCAGGAGAGCTGACAGATGTCCCATCAATCCAACAGATCCTGCACCTTTATTCTAACAAAGCGCAACTTTAAAGCTCTGACAGATATTTTTATGTGCAGGCTTCCGGACAAAATCATATTTCTATTCAGTTCTATCGGGAAAACTGTGTCATCTCACATTAGAGGGGAACTGTATTTATATATGTGATACATTTCAAGTGCATAAATCAACACTTTCAGAAAAACCCTGCATATTTAGCAGGACTGAGACCTCTTCTGACACTAAATCAGAGCTTCCATTCTGCTGTCACTGATTAAATATGCACTCTCTTCTCTGTCAGAACTTGAGTCTCTCGCTCCCCCCTGGCCTCTCCGTAGTGCAACATCGATCACTGCCTCCTGCCTCCCGCTCGTCCGTTCATCCATGTGTCACCCTCCATCCCTCCCTCTCCTCTTTATCCTTCAGGTTCCCCCGAGCGGCCACATCAGCGGGAGAAATAGTTGCATCTGATATTGTTCTTGTCTCGCCGAAACAGCTGCTGGTTCCTGCACGGCATCGTGGGGTTCAGATGACATTAAAAAGGCTTGAATACAAGAAGTCAGTGAGCTGAGATACGACAAAAAAAAAAAAAGCTCTGATGGAGGAAATAATGCTCGTAAAGGCAGCACACCGAAGGATAATTACAGCAGATGAGGATGTTGTCTAATAGACTGAGAAGCTAGCCGTGATAATTCTTCACAGTTTCTTCATTTTAGGCTCTAATGCGTTAACATCTCTCATAGAAACGGACTCTCAGGGCACCGTTTTTCTCTGTAGAGACGTTTTTATGTCCGGGTGAATCGATGTTCACGGCCTTGGCTCCACTGTTGTCTAATATTAGCACAATAGCCCCCTATTAATCTGAAATATGTGCGGGTTTAGCAGCTGAGCTCATCTCTGTGGTAAACATGATTTGAGAGTGCATTGATTTCTAATTTTCTTGTGAAAGAGGATGCAGAATACCACTAAACTACAGACCGATGACTTCGTGGATGAGGCGTGGCCGTCACATAGGAGCAAAAGTTCTCTGATTTCTAGGATGTTGCCCAATAAAACTGTGAGAGTAGCTTCCTGTGTGTGTAAATTGCTGGATTCTGCAGGGTGAGGCATCATCTCAGAAAAGTGCGCCATGTTTAACTGCAGTAATCCCAGAATTCCTCAACATTGATTCGCTCCTCCTCTGCTGCAGTTTCTCACTCACAGCTCCACTGACTCACACACACTCTCACGTTACACCTTCATCCCCTAATCCAATCGCTCTCTCCTGTCATTGTCATCGTTTGTCCCTCCTTCCCATCCTTCTTTCTCTCTGTATCTGGATGAGGGAGGAGGAGGAGGAGGAGGCGAGGGGGGGAAAGAGGCGATAGTGATCTCCATGGAAACAGCCCAGCAACAGGCTGGGTCCTGGCAACCAATCGGAGCGGGCTCCAGCTCCCCGGCTCGACCAATGGGAAGAGGCAGGCGAGGGGGGGGTGTACGGGGGTTTGTGGGCTCCTCAAGGTGAATGTTCAGGGAGGCGTGATCGGGAGATCCACTTCCTGGTTGGACGTCAGCGTTAGAAGAGAGGAATCTTTCTTAATGAAAGAAAAAGAGTTCTGCTGGCAGCTTAGGAATCGTAAATGAATGTATTTTTCGACAGTGATCTTACAGGAAAACGCCTGTTGAGATGGTGTGATGCTGTTGAGATCTTATTCCTCTCAGGCTTATTCCTTCTTTAGATGCAGGTTCCAGTTTGCGGTTTGTACAGTGCAGCTTTATTTCTATTTGTATTTAAAAGTGTTCTGCTTCTTATCGTCCTTCCTCATCTGCTGCTTTTGAAAAAAAAAAATTCTTCCAAAATGCAGCATGTCCATCATTTGAAAAACTGTCAACCTTCATCAGCCTTCAGAAGTTCTTCCTTAAAAGCATCTGAGAGCAAAGCAAACCCCAACCCTCACTTAGCTTTCATTTTCAACCAGAACGGTTGTGTACAGAGGCGCCAACAGAAAATAACCATTTACCCACATTAGTATTTTAAAATGTACGAGAGGAGAAGGAAAAACAGCAGCAGAAAGTCTCTGAAAAGTGCACATTAAGTAGGTGAACAACACAAATAAAATACTGTTTTTAGGGCATTCGCTAAATGATGGATGTCCCTTTCAGTTTTCCAATGTGGTGTAATGCAGAGAACAGTTTCAAAGGGAGGGACTCACATGCAACTAGCATGCAACTAGCATGCAACTAGCATGCAACTAACATGTAACTAACATGTAACTAACATGTAACTAACATGCAACTAACATGCAACTAACATGCAACTAACATGCACATATGACCAGGCTGGCTGCAAAGACATTAACATTTTAATTACATCACAGTCAGAGAAAACATGACTTTATTCTCTGCTAAGGACTTGACATAACAGAAAGTTGTTTGCTGCTGTAATGCTATATTTACGTTTCAACCCATTTGTATTTCACCTTAAAACCAGCAGAGTACATCTCTGAAAAATATGAAGAGTTAATTTGCAAAAACAGATAACTCCAGTTCTGTAGATTTTCAGCAAACAGATTTTTTTATTGTTTGCTTGAGATAACATCAAACTGAAGCTGAGTGGATGTGACTCAGTAGAAATGACAAAAATAGAGATAACTTAAGTTTGATTAATATTGTCTCAGGTAGACGATGGAAAAATGGGTTTTCTGAAGGTTTGTGAAGATGGAGTTATCTTTAAATCTGTTATTAGTCTCACATGGGCTGCACCTCATTATCATTCTGTCCTGAGGGGGGAAAAAACACCCTGGCTTGTTTGTGTTTCTTTAAAACAATCACAATCATCTTGGCTGGTGCTAAGCCCAGGATGGCGTCCCTTCAAAGTAGCAACGGTGGAATTGTTTTCATGGAACGTTTGCATGCAGGGTGTGATAACTGTCATTAAAATGGACCGTTCAATGCAGTAAAACTAGTAGGGCTGCTTTACTCATGATCCAAATCCTGAGCAATGCAAATTTTCAGTGTGGGCGGTTGCTGGATGCTTCCCATCGCAAGGAGAGCTTTTGAAAACCATAATGCATGGATACTGGAAGGAGAGGCGGAGGCTTATAGTTAGGCTTGTTACATGACGAGTAATGCTGCAAGTGTATGTCGGAATTTGTGCAAAACTTTACAGAATTTGTGTTGTAGTCATCATCACATCTCTTGTTTGTCTTCTATTTTGTCTTTATGTTTTCTAGTGTGGTTTCCATTTCCATTATTATCTCCTTAATTATGTATCATTTTAAGCCTTTACACACATCCAACAGGTGAATTATTCAAACATTTGTTTCTTCTACAGTTGTGCTGAACAGGGGCATTAGCTATAGAGACCAAAACTGTTTTTTGTACCATTCTGTAAACGTGTTTATTTCTGCTGTAAAGTTGGACATTTCAACACAAGGGTCAATGGGGAATGACTTGCTTTTGGAGCCTCCAGTGGCCATTTGAGAAACTGCAGTTTCTGCCTGTTTTATTTTGATAGTTTCTTTTTCTTGTGCGTCATTGTTGGTTTTACTTCCCTGTGATTCCTCATTGTTTCCATCTGTTCCCAATTACCTGCTAGTGTTCTTGCCTTCTTTGTTGCTTCATCGAGCCTTCAGTTTTGGGTCCTCTTTTTGGATTCTTTCTCTCATTCTTCTTATTTCTAATTAACTTTTTTCGCATGTATATTGGAAGTAACCTGCCAGAACCCTGCAGCACCTTTTACTCACCCTCAGTAAGTTCCATTAAAGTCCACTTTACTTTAGCTTCCCTGCCTGTTTCTCTGTCTGCATTTGGACCTTTTGTTGGGTTTTTTTTGTCCGACACATAACAATTTGACCTTAAACCTGCTTCACCTGCTTACTGTTCTTTGCAATGTGTTCTTGGATCATATGGATTATTTTTTTGTTCCCTGGAGACTATTCTTCCCAAACATGTTTATGTTAAAGCGACAAAGCCCTCTCGTCTGCTGGGAACAAAGTAGGACATAGTGTAGCTTCAGATTTGTACACAGGGGAAACTATGTGTTTGTCACTTCCTACTAACAGTCACATGGATTTTATTTAACCATGAACTTGTTTGGCCCATAACCAAAGGAACACTACTGTAACCATCACAAAACCCCACAGAGAGCAGATCAGAAGGCATTTGTATACAATTTATTTTCTAGTGGAAAGGTCCCATATGGTGAAAATCCAATGTTATTGTGTATTGTGGCTGTTACAAGCTTTAAGGTGTAAAATTAAAACTGTTCAGATATGAAGACATTTATTTCTAACATTCCCCAAAGCCCACCACACTTAGGCTAAGGAACCAATAGTCATTAAACACAAACTTTGTATGACCTTTCAGGACAAGCACTTGCCTCTCAGTACAACAGT
>NW_007577897.1:0-22260 GCF_000690725.1 Stegastes partitus
ATCCAAGGCTTCCAAAGTATGGGAGTGAGTACTTCAAATTACCACGAAACAAAAGCACAGTTTAAACACTGGGCAACGTTTCAATGGCGCCACTAGCACAATCCATTAACACCTGAAGAGAAAACACACTCACACAGGCGCTATTCACGGATAAACCACCAGAAAAGACAAAAAAAAAACAGCAGTAAGTCTTTTAATTAGCAGGGAGAGCTTTTTTAAATATTTATGTTCTTGTAGCTGCTGAATACCTTCAAAACTCCTAAAATTTGAACTCCAATCAAACAGTTAATTCCATTTTTCTGGAAGGAAAACAGCTCGTTCAGATGAATCAACAACATGGCAAAGTAGCTAATGGATTAATCGATAAGAAAAAAAAAAACCCACTGACCTCCAGTAGCTGAGTCTTGTCGTACTCTCTGCGGTGCTGGTAGATACACTGGCTGAGAAGAGAGTAGAGCCTCTCCAGCTGCTCCACGCTGTAACCCTCGCTCTTCCTCACCACCATATCCAGTATGGCCTGAGGAAAATGATGCAAACAAATGTTAGAAACACAACATTAAAGTTTCATCTCGCCAACGATACATACCATACATTATTAGTGCGCGCGTACAGAGACGCCGTAACGACGAAAACAGTCGCGAGCCGTGGTGCCGGCGCGAGGAGATGCAGCGTTTGGAGGTCAGCTGTATTCAAAAGCAATTAAGATCAGAGTGACAGCTAATTAAGGCTAATCATAATTAGAACCAAGTTTACATTTCACTGCTACTTTAATTAAAACATTCTGGACAGTCAAAGGCCCTTTTAATTGACCTGTTCGTCACATTTTACCCAAGCCAGAGCCTCTGTGTGTGTGTAAGTGTGTGTGTATGTGTGTGTGTGTGTGTGTGTGCGCACGTGAGGCTATTTAAACACAAGGCTCATCAGAATGCATGGACTGAGACAGCAAAGGCACAATAATTAAAGTTATCATCACTGGCACAAGGCAAACAGGGAAACCTCAACAGAAACGAATCGCTGCATGCGTGTGTGTGTGTGTGTGTGTGTGCGCGCGAGGCCGTACCACGTGTCAAACACATAAAATCAAGGCAATATCATGATTAATAAGACATGGGTGTTTGTCAGAGCCTCTCATCAGCCAACGTCTGAGAGATAATTACAGCGAGCAAAAGAAAAATTAGAGAGGCAAAAAGGTTGGCATTGTATTAATCACTGCACTCCATCTGACAATGATTTCTGCTTAAACGACGGTTGGCCTGATTAGAGTTAAACCGAGGCTTCAAATCAAGGGAAACTTGAGCGGAAGCATAATCCCGCGACAGAGTTAACTCTCGACTGCAAACTTGGCCTCGAACACGAACGACGCTTTCCTGAAACAACAGAACTGGCTCTACAACCATTTGCTGGAGTGATATTAAAGAGCCCCTACGATGCACATTTGCAGGTTTATAATTTTACTTCTGGGGTCTACTAGAATATGTTTAAATGCTTTATTGGTCAAAACACACATTATTCTCCCCCTTCATTGTAGCACAAGTCTCCCAAAATGCCTGATCCGATCCGATTGGTCAACAAAACTAGCTAGCTACACACTCTAACCCCACATCTACAAGTAAATACAGATTGAACCAACAGCTTGAACAGAACTGGCTTTATACCCATTTGCTGGAGTGATATTAAAGAGCCCCTATGATGCACATTTGCAGGTTTATAATTTTACTTCTGGGGTCTACTAGAATATGTTTACATGCTTTATTGGTCAAAATACGCATTACCTCCCTCATACTGTGACACTTGTTCTCCCCTTTTATTGTAGTACATGTCTCCCAAAATGCCTGATCTGATCTGATTGGTCAACAAAACTAGCTAGCTACCTACTCTAACCCCACATCTAATGCAGATGGAGCTGGAACAGAAGCAGTGATGAAGTAACGGCTCATTCTTTGTTTAGGGGCCAAGCTAGCTGCTAGGTAGGCGTTATGCAAATGTGTTACGTGGTGACATAGATGCGCAACAGGGAGAGAATAACTTTACATGCATCTACATAACACACAGAAAAACATTTTTAAAATAAACGTCCATAAACCCGCAACTGTGGTGGCCTCTGGCACATTTTAATGCCACTGTTCCATCTTATACACGTTGGTAATTATTGAAAGTTTTAATGAGTTCGCCTACCAGACAGCACACACGCTGTGAGCTATCTGTAAGGAGAACTTCTTTTTTCATTTTCATCTCAGCTCACACAGTCTGCAAATAGCCATTTATTATTTAAAATCAACACGTATTCCCGACTGATCAGAACTTTTGCAATTACAAATCATTAGACTTGTTTACTTTTATGTATTTCTTGACACCTTTGCTGTCTCTAGCTTGTCTTTTCTCACCCTTTTCTTCTCTGCTTAATTACTTCAAATCGAGGTATTCAGCCGAGCGTAGCACAAAATTTCTTTACGTATCCAGACAAGGCAGCGTCTCACTAGTTCAACTATATTAAGTTGTCAGAGCA
This sequence comes from Stegastes partitus, assembly GCF_000690725.1. NCBI lineage: Eukaryota > Metazoa > Chordata > Actinopteri > Pomacentridae > Stegastes > Stegastes partitus. The sequence continues at coordinate 2,507 of NW_007577897.1, forward strand.
TATTTGTGTGATCCTTCAGAGACAAGCTGATGATCGTCAAGCAATGATGGAGAACCGAAATGTTGAGTTTAGGGCGGCAATAAAGTTCCTCACAACAGGCTGGCGGAGGGATACGGTGATAATAGTCCTGCCTGCAGTCCAGATCTGGCCCCCTGTCGTTATTACCTGTTTAGAAATTTGAAATCACATTTGCGTGGAACCAGATTTCCTCAAGGCTGCCACAGAGGCACGGTTTGAGGACTTCTATTTTAAAGGTATGGACACTCTGAGGGAAAAGTGGGTGCATTGAGGTAAATGGGGACTATATTGGAAAATAATAGTACAATGCATGGTCTGCTGCTGCACTATATACCTCGTTCTGTGAACTTTTTGGGCTCCCCTCGTATGGGCAGTAAGCACCACAACCAAAAGCAGAAACCATGAACAGACTGTATTATGTGGGACAATAAAACACACTTGATCACATGTATTAGTGCACAAAGTTCTACTACAGCTTATTTTATTTTTAAAACACAATTTGGGTCATCTGACGAGGAAAAAAGCATTCTGTGACAGTTTAAAGCTATTTTTTCTCACACCAAAGATGGTTCTACTGCACAAAGGGCAGCATAAATAAAGATAATTAACCATTAAAACCACAAACATCTTGTGTTTTGAATCCTTCCTGCATAGTCTAAGTAACCTATTTATTGAGGATGTCCCCTCTCTGTGCAATCAATAAGCTTCCTAATGTGTTGGGTCATTAATTATTTTGCTAATATTCATCATAAAAACGATGCAACTGATTTGTATCTGACATGCTGACAAGCTTCTCTATCATCACACTTGTATTGTTTGAAAGTGGAAAACCAGTAGCGATGAAATAATAAAGCAGCTGGCAGCCGGGACGTATGGAAACATCTACTTTTCCTCTCTTTGTGTGCCGTCACTGGAAACATTTTCCATACTTCTGCAGCCCGACTTCCACCGAACGCTTATCACGCTGAAGTCAACAGCCCGGATACATGACTCCGAGTAGATAATGCCTTTCAAACACTTGCATAACTTAATCTGGCAGTCTGGGAGGATTCACTCTGACATAAAAAAAAAAAAACCCTCCACCTGGCCGATCTGATAAGTCCCTTGACAAATAATGGCTATATACAGAAGTTAAGAGCACTGGAAAAAAAGAAAACTTTAATATTCAGGATTCACGCAGAGTGATAACCATCATCACCTCTGAAAAGTGCCATTAGCTGCTCCGTATTAAGCATATTTTAGTGGCATCTCTCTCTTTTTTTTTAATATATATATGTGTACAGGAGAGTTCTCAGGTTTCGCAGTTTCAATCCAACAGCGGGAACTCGTAAAAAAGGGACCAAATGGAGCACATCGCAGCGAGACGCCAATTTTAACAACACGCGCATAAAAGCTTTAATTAGCATCATTACGACCCATCTCACATGTGTAATAATGTACGGCATTCCTCGAGCTTTCCTTTCATCCCGCTGCATCTCTTTGTGTTTTTTTTATGATGTTTTCTGGCCTTAAGTGCATTTCGGAGGCTCTCCGGTGCATCTTGTCTCCTTTACGGCGCGTCGTCTCACCTCCAGCCACTTTCTATGTTTATCGGAGCCTCTCCTGACCTCTCCCTCAACCCCATTTCAGACACAACACTCCCTCACAACAACCTTTGCTTCCAACGTATTTGTCTTTTTCGCTCCCTTCCCTCGTCGTGCTCCTCTTTACTGTTAAGCGAGCTGATTGCGCCGGTGTACTTCCCGGCCTCCTGGTCGGGATATCGGCGACGGTGTGGGGTAAATGGTGTGTCTTACACGGGAGGAGGGGGCTCAGTGACTGAGTGAGCTCACGGCACACAAAAGGGCAGTAATCCCATGCGTTAAAGACTACTACTGACATGGGCCATTTAACCTCACTCCCTCTAAACTCCCAGCTCCATCTTTACTCACATCCCCGTCTCTGCCCACATCTCTATCTATCCACACGCCTCTTACGGCCACAGACAGAGAGAGGTGGGACGGCCGTGGCTTTGGAGAACAAAGGAGGATAATCGTATATGGATTTATATTAGTGCCATGATTCTCCATGAGAGATTTTGCATTGATTTTAAATAAAGAGTAAAATAAACTCATCATTCCCTGCAAAAAAAAAAAAACAACAACCTGTGACCACCGTTTTCTGTTTCTTTCTTGATTCCAGGAAGCTCTCTTTCCATCTTTAGGTCTTACAATAATCTTCTGTTCTTCTAGGCATTGTTGACTTTACATATACAGCTCATGCACAACATAATGGTCATCTCGCGTGAAATTTCACACTTTCACGGTTTGAACGCGTCGTGTTTTCAAAAGTTGCTTTTGTTAGGAGCGCAGTAGGTGGCCTGGTAATCACTTCTACAGCTGTATAATCACAGTAAGTCGCCGGCTGTAATGGCTATGATTTGTTCTGTACTGATGAAACGCGCAAAAACGTAGAATTTACCCTCATTTCCTGCTTCAAGTACGTTACATAAAAGAGAGAGAGAAGCCTACTGGGATAAACTCCTTTGAGACCGGCACCCCTTTCCGTTAACCTGTCGGCACCTGAACATGTCAGGTCTGAATTAACAACATGCTTTGAGTTGTGTTAGTCGATTTGAGGAGAAAGACACTTTTCTCATTTACTTTCCACACATCTATTACACACCGAAAACGTCCACAAAAAACATAAAACTCAGTCATGAACAGTTCGACGTACTCTTGGTTTTGACAAAACGTAACAGCGCTGAAGTTTGGGTTGTCGCTTCCAGCTATTTGCAGGAGTCTTTCCTCTGAGTTTATTGAACACATACAACAGCACACGATCCATACGAGCGTCTCCGGAGCAACGTATCTATGCACGTGGAGCAACAGCAGTAACCTAATTCATTATTTAGAAGTATGAATTATCCAGAACATGGAGACAGGATTGATCAGGATCCATCAGCAGGTCTCATCGTGTACTTTTCTTCACCTTAAGGGAGTCACGGTTGCATTCAGTTCATATGATGCATAGTGGGTGCCCTCTGGTTGAGTCCTGAGCCGTTAGGTTCTACGGTTGATGAAGTATTGTTAGATCATCGTCGCACGTGGAGAGAATTTGCAGTGTTTGGGAAATCACGAACAAACTAGACAGCTTGATGCTTTTACTGTATAGTTTGTCTTGGTTACTCGTGCATTACACATCACTTGATATTCCGTCCAATCTCTTGTGTATGACATTAAATATGACTTCCTATATCACTGCCCAGGGTATGTCGTCTAAAAACCATAAAAGTGACCTAAATAACTGAATGCCATCCCTTTAACAGACTGATGAATCCAGAAACGCTGCACATCAGAAAAAGGCTCACGATGATGGCTGTAATTGGCGTGATCTGTTCTGCCACATGTAGCCACGATGCACTGACCTCAGCATCATCCTGTGGCTTTAAACGTATTCAAATAAAGAAGCTGTAAACCGTGTGCAGACTGGAGCCGACTGTGATACAGTAGAGGGTCTTCTTTTGATCCCTGAATGCTCCACTCGATGCATGCATGTGTGCGTGAGCGACTTCCTCGGCACTGGCTGAGAGAAAATGGTTTGCAGGCAGTAGGAGGGGGAGAGAAAAAAAAAACAACCCAACGGTCTCCATCACCAGGGACACTATTAAGCCTCCAATATCTGCCTCTAACAACTCACCCTCTTCTTCCTGTTTCAACTTAATTTTTTTTTTGTGTCTCCCCAACACTAGCAAAAGAATGAATTATAAATGATTTCCTGTTACCATGAAAACCATAAATGCCTTTAGTTTGGGTAGAGGCTGGATGTGGCATTAGTGGATGGTGATTTGCTGACAAAAAAATAAAAAAATAAAAATCCAGTCACAGTGGCAAATAATGTGCCTTACAGGGCATTCGGTCACACAGGTAATGTAATATTGATAGTGTTACAGAGGTCAGGGACAATCATGATGAATCATATTACCATGGTCCCCGCACATTAAAATGAAATGATGTTACGTTTCGGCTCTCCATGTAAAAAACCCCCCCTGCTGAGGTATGCAGGCTTTACTTCAGCTACTGCAGGAAAACGCTCGACCAGTTGACAGCTGTGAGTTCCCTTTGTGCTAGTAAAGAGGAGACGAAGGTATTAATTATTATGCGGTAACATCTTTTGTGCGAGATCTATATTCATCTATGTAATTTACCTGCTTTAGAATCCTCTCAGTCGAATCAGGTTTGGCTTTACTCCAGCCTGGTTCGTTACTGTTCAGAGATCATAGACTGGGATTATATTTCCAGCGATCACAACATGTGGACGACTGTTAAACTGAAACTTTATTTATGCTTGACTACAGCGACTTCATCACCCCTGTCGGCGGGCACTCTGCTACATGCTGCTAGCATCACTTCTTTTGCATACTTGAGTCGCTCATTTCCTTCAAAACCGGACTTGAGTTCCACCCAGATGACCCATTAAGCCATGTTCCTTAAAGGTAAATGCCCCCCCCACTAACAAAGGTAGCCCTGCATGCTGTTAGGTGAATAAAATGATGCTTGAATAGAAGAATCAGAGTCAAATTTAACTTGCTCCAACCAACACTTTGAAGCATTTAATAAATGACCAAAATGAATCTGAAATCTGACAAAACGTCTGACGCTTGCACGATTTATCTGTTCTATTTTGCTGAATGTCTTTTGTAATTTAGATTTTGTAATGTGCACGATGAATCCATCCATCCATCATCTATACACCGCTTAATCCTCACTAGGGTCATGGGGAGCTGGAGTCTATCACAGCCAAGTCGGGGTAACCAGTCTATCACAGGGCTACACTCAGAGACAGACAACCAAGCACACTCACATTCACACCTACGGACAATTTAGAATCACCAATTAACCTCAACATGTTTTTGGACCCTGTGGGAGGAAGCTGGAGAACCCGGAGAGAACCCACACTGCACGGGGAGAACATGCAAACTCCACGCAGAAAGATCCCGGGTGTCCTCACCAGGACACGAACCCGCGACCTTCTTTCTGCGAGGCAGCGGTGCTAACCACCGCTCCACCTTGCAGCCCTGCACTATAAATAAACATTTTTATTTCATTACTACTTTTAACCTTATTTGTGCCTGCTGTGTGTAAATCAACACCTTTAACGACGTGGTTTTAACGCAGGTTCATTATGCGACTCGCCCACTGAGATAATGAAAAAAAAGCTACATTTACAAGCAGACCATACATGTACATGAATAAATAATTAATAAATCGCTACCACATTTACTCCTGCGCAAAGATCAATTAGGAAATTACGCCTAAATCGATGGAGAGCTTTGTGACTTTGGTGGTGGTTTCCTGGGAGGTGATAAATTCAACCATTGTGAGGCTACTATCTAGAAAGTCTGGTTTAATAAGAGCCTTCTTCTAATACATCTTCAATTTATTTCTAGGAAGTACACCCAAGCCAATAAACCGGTCTGCCTGACAAAAATACCAAGTGTATCTCTCAACTTACAATGTTTTTGCTGCGGTCTGTATCAGCCGAGCATGTTCCCTCACATCTGGAAAATATGATTTGCATGTGGGTAAAAATAGCAGCTCGACTAATTCAGATATTACACTTGGCCGCATTGCAAATTCAATAATATTTTGATTAATTGTTGAGCCCTACTTAAAACGCCATTTGCATGTGGATCAGAGGCCAAAACGTAGAGGAATATATGATGATTGTGGACCAAGCCTGAATCTGCTTTTTTATTTTTTTATCTGACAGGTTTTTGGGAGGAAAAACAGTATTAGAGAATAAAGATTGCAACTGGAAAAAAAAAGAGAGGTACGAATATGAAAAATAGGATTTTTTTTTTTTTGTAAGCAGGCTACAGGAATGAAATTTAATATTTTTCCGATTGGAGACAGCAGAGATCCAATTTCACCAGGTAATAAAGGAAGAGAACCCCTTGCACCGACTTTAACAACCCCAAACACACCTGCGCATAACCCTGCAAAAATTACTTCATGCAGATTTGTTTGCAAAACAAGAGCAGAGACGACAAAAGTTTCATGTTTAGAAAAAAAAAAAAAAGAAGTTCAAGGTTGCAGACAGGATTAGCTATTGACAAGCTGTGATTAAACTTAGCGTCGACCCGAAGGGGGGGGAAAAAAACACAAGGTAAATCAATACAATGTCCTTTACATGTTTGCTGCAGCCAGCGTGTTGTTTTTATGTGTTGTCGAGGAGAAAGAGAGAGAAAAAAAAGCTGCTGACCAAGCGCTGAGCATTCCAGACAGTCCATTACACATTATGAGACGAGGTTTTTGGAATATATAACAACATAAAAAGCCTGGAAGAGCAGCATCAGGTGATGGGGGCTTGTAATTCGTTACCACGGGTCTACTTTCATATTCATTATCAACATACACAGTTTAATTGGCAACAGAAAGCGAATGAAAGACGCTAACAGGCCTGAGAGTAATGTTTTTCCTACACTTCATTTACAGCCCTGCGCCTTCCACCCTGCCTATTAACTATCAAACGTAATAGCGTCTGAACAGTATTGTGTTCCCTCCAGCTGCATGTTTCCGTCAGCCCCGAACACTATACGATGTTTTGGCTTCCAGAAACGCTCAAAAAAAAAAAGAAAAAGGCCACAACGTTGGCCACTGTTAGGTTGACAAGAGCGAAGCCAAGCATTTAAAAGCCCAATTTCATGTACTGCTAATAAGGACTACAAAACCCCACAAACCTTTAGTTTATGTAAGCCGAAGGTTGAGGGAGACGCATGAGGTGCGAGCGAACGCAAAAAAGGGCGCAATAAATCACCCGGAAGGCTTGGCAAGGAGCGCACACACTGCTACAAAATATGAGCGAAACAAGAGAGACTGGTGTGTTTGTGTTGTGTGAGCTATTGACACAACTGGCCCTCACATGAGTGGCCAAGAGGCACAGCTTTGTGAGCGCAATTACATGCAAAATAGCAGCACTGTCAAGGCCATCAGTGGGAATGAATGAAAATAAAAGGAGCACTTCAAATGCGATCTATTTTTATTGACAATCAAACGATGGTCCAGCACTGCTATTAAGCCGTTCTCTTTTGAACAGACATGTGGCACGGCTACTTCACCAGAGGGGCCCCTGCTGTTATTAGTACTAAAAATGAAGGAAGATGACAAACTGAATAGGGCCATTTCTGTTGACAGGCTTCTCTAAAACAGGAAATCCTGACATGCTGGAGAAGCTAAGCGTCGCCGCCAAAAGGACTCCTGACTGTGCCAGCGACTAGAAACACTACCTTTTTTCTAGGCAGCTGCTGAAGAAAAACAGCAGAGCAGACGAAAAAAAATCTGTGTGTTCTTAGTGAGATGGAGGAAAAATTGCGGGGCCAGATTGGATTTCTTGTTACTGAATTCTCATCTGCAATCCTCAGCGCCACTTCTCCTCGCCCATCTGTGGACGAGTGTCTGATTATTGATGAAAGAAAACAGCTGAGAGTAAGACACATTTTGGAGTAGTGAGAGAAACACGCGTCAGGACCTCTTTATTCATGCTGAGGAATTCATTTTGATCCAGACGGCATCAAGCATCATTTCAGCAAAACTGGCAATAACAGAACTTGATTTTACTAAGTGAATCAGAGCAAATAGCTGTGCCATGGCTCTGAAAGGCGGGACGTGAATACAGAAATAATACCATCTCTGTCCTACAGGGCTCAAGTGTAGGGTCTGTGAACAAACTCATAACACTCTGATGGTATTTAATTCCAGAGAGATTTCAGAGCCTCCTCCATCAAGTTAAAAGTCAGGAATAATGAGCCCTCTACAATCAATGAATACAACTGAAGAGAGAAGGAACAGTACACCACTCACTGTGGGCCCTAACACACATCAGGCAGCGTGCCAGTCCCAGCCCTGGCAGCAAATATCTGCTTAAATGGTGACTCTCATCCTGCGCACCGGAAATTCAATTTGTTCCGTAAGCCTGGGATGAAAAAGCAATTATTCACAGTCCCCTCTTTTCACAATCTGTTTCTTTAAGATATCTCCCTTCTTCCCCCTACTAACAAATAAACCTCCAGATTAGTGCTGTGTGTGGCGGTTCATAGGGGCAGCCGGTTGAAGCGCCCAGATCAGGCCAACTAAAAAGCCTGTCAATCAGATTGAAAGATGGAGTCAGGTTCAGCGAGACGTGCACCCCCGCCGCCGCCATCATCCCCACGGGACCGCGGGTAAAAGCCACTAGATAATGGCTTGATAGTTGGATGTCACTTTGGAGCATGGAGGGGAGAAGTAAGCACATGTCAGAAGAACACTTCTTTTACACCAATTACACTACACAGAGCACCCCCCCATCCGATCAGTGCGAAGTGGCTGTCAAGGGAGCCCACTGAGCCGAGGCTCCAATTTACACTTGGGGTATTAGGTGGGACCCTAGCGTGACGGTGCAAAGTACCACGAAGCCGCTTCACATGCTCCCCGTGACTTGAACACATCCTGGGACGAGTTTGGCGGATCTAGTGGGGCAGAGAGCAGCTCATGTTTGAGTCATGGCCTTGTTTCCTCCAATTTCGGAGCAGGAACAACACCTGTTGATTGAGAGACGTGAAAAATAGTCTGGTGCCACGTAATTGGGTTCCTCCTAAGTTCCAAAAGCGGGGATACCAAAAAAAAAATAAAGATGGAAAAGGGGACGAGAGACGGCGGCAGGACTGTAATATGAATGGAAAGGAGGGATAAGCTTAAGAAGTTGAGAGTCATCCATCTGAGAAGGGCAGTGTGACAGCATCAGCTCCAGAACAGACCTATGGATCTGGAGGAAGCTTAACGCTCGTCACCCATGATTGCATTTCCCCATCTTCCATACCTTAAATCTCACTCCACAAAAAGTTGTGTACCGCCTGACATCTAGGCCCTGGCGAAAAAATGGCAGATTTCCAACTTTCCAAATGCTTATTTAACCATTTCAGGGTAACCAAAATCGAGTGAATGATTAGGTTGTTTTTAAGCAGGTAGCCCTAACTCTGATTGGAAGAAGTATTCTTTCATTTTCATGGGTTGAGTCAGCGTCTCCCTACATGATGCATGAAACGATTCATCTGTGTTACAAAAAGATGAAGCCAGCGAAGACGAAAAAACTTCAATCACGACGGTTATCACAGAATTAGGGCTGCAAAACAAACATATAATAATCACGGTCACGATTTCAGCTTCCCGTAATTAAATGAAAATTAATTGATTGCAATGGCGATGTTTAACGCTCCAAACATCAAACCCACCAGCAGGCTTGAAAGGCATGTTTTCTTTTTCTTTTTTTTTCTTTTAAATCAACAAAAAATTACAACATTTATCAGATCCAGAGACGGCGAAAACAGACAGAAAAATTGGATTTTAAATTGTCTGACAGTTCTTGAATTTATCATATTTATTTTGTTACTTTTGGTTTCCTCTGAAAATCCTAAAATATTGTAATTTTTAAAAATCCAAATCATTTTATTTATTGCCAAAAAACAAATCTTTTGCAACAGATTGCATCAAAAACAAAGAAAAATTCTGCACTCCTCGACGTAAACATAAAGTCAGAATGTGACATTTTTCCTAATCATGTTTTCGAAGTAATTTTTGATCAAAGTTGAGGTGCTGCAGTAACTGAGTGGAGACTAGAGGCCTCTCTGTGCACAGCCACCAAGCTAGCATCCACCACAACCTGCACCGAGGTATTTAGGGAACATCTGTAAAATGCAGTGTCTACCTATAAGCAGATGTTCAGCAGGTCTGGAGTTTAGCCCAGTTTATAGGAGTGGTGATAAAATGAGCATATTTTCAGGTTAAAATATTTTGCTCCTTCTCCTGGAGGTTCTCCAGGCAATTTGGAGGACACCTTGGGGTAAATCCAGAACACGCTGGAGGGATTACATACCTCATGTGACCTAGGAACTGGGAAACATTACTGGGAAGAGGGGTGTCTGAAATGCTTAGGCCATGATCCAATGTCAGACAGGTGGAAGAAAATGAATGGATGGATGGAAATCTCAAGTCAATCTTTACATCAATGCAAAACCGAGGTGTGCAAAGATAACTGATCGCCATGCTGACTCCAAAACATGGGGTGTGTGACGAAATCAGTGCAAGAAAGTTGGTGAAAAACTTCATCTGGAGTCCTGCTTTGTTAACCCTTTCAACACTTTGGCTTTAATTACTAGGAATATATGCCTCTATGCCAGGGTCCTCGCCAGGATTCCTTTCCAGCGTAAGGTAAGAGTTGGTAGCGGCGATTACGCTAGCAAATGGCAGCGTTAGCAGCGAAGACAACGCTAGTGAAACTCTGTCGCCGCTTGTCGGTAAATATTACCCCCGAAAACAATGTAGCGGCCCAATTTGCAGCGAAATTTTTTCAGGCAGCCACGTAACGGGTCGTTACTCTGTTATGACGCTGGCGAGAACCCTGTATGGATTTATTGGTATTATTATTATTATTATTACTATCTGCATAATTTATTTCATGACTGAATCGCTTGTTCACATACGGGGATTCCCACTGATGGACAATCAAAATGAACGTAACAGGAAGTCGCCACATACCGGAGGGTTGACAGGGTGAAAGCCGCAGACCGGTATAGCGGGCTATAGTGTTGAAAGGGTTAAGAAGCTATGCAAAGATAAAAGAATGAGTGACTACAAGTGCAGAGGTCCACTGAGACGAGCCCCACACAGCACCTGTGATCTGGCATTTCCAGCTCTCTCTGACATGGTACGCCAGCCAGAGGACGGTCTAGCTGACGGGTGTGCTGGCTCACTAAAACCACCATGAATGGTTAGCAAGCTGCCCCGAGCCGAGTACGACTGCCAGCGTCGTCTCCAACACCGGCCTGACTGCGGCTCGTTCATCCTGCTTCTTTTGCATATTAAAGTCTGTACACAAAAGGTGATTTAACATTTCAAAGGACGCAATAAGTGACCAATTAAGAGTACAGCAATGAACCGCAGCTGTTTCTTTTGTAGAGGGGAGGAGAAGATGATAAAAAAAGCCCTTCACCCACATTGTCAACAACATTATTGCAACAGCAAGCGCCCAAATGAACTTAAATAAGACAAAAACAAAAGCATATTGGCCACATTTTTAGATTATAGCTCCTCTGTTCCATAATCACAGTCTAATTAGCCAGTTCTAAAACGTGACAGTTTGCCACAGCTGGCTCTGTTGCTGCTAATAAGTCCATATTTCAACACTTTCTTATTTACTGGTGGGATGTGGGGCTGTTTGTATTTACTGGAAAACATCTACCCTTATTTTACAGCCTTTTGTTGTTGTTTTTTTTTAGCTTAGCAGAATATAAAAGTGAATATGTACTAACGACAAGCGACAATGCATCTTCTTTATTTTCTCTCCAAGATTGTCCGCTACATAATTCATGTTGCTGAATTATTTAATTTGTTCAATTATTTTCGGAGCGCGCCGCCACGTTCTTTAAGTGCCGTTACGCATCAACACCGGTTTCCTAACTGCTCGAGTGCATCGGGCGAACGAGATCACACGAAATGACCGCGGACATTTTGTGCGACTACCCGTTTTTTTTTCCCCCCCTCCTCGCCAACGTTCACCGTTGCGTTACCAGATCATCGCTTTGATACAGATCACACTACCTGTTAAATCTCCAATCCGCGGCAGTGCACGGCGCTAAATCACCCCAGCTGCTACATCCTTCATGGTCTGAATTAGAATGATGGCTGTGGAAAATCAAGCAAGATGGTGGTGGGGCATGGACCGGGGTTTTAAGAAGCTACAGCCTGGGTGGTTTGACAGAGGGGTGGAAAATGTGTCTTCGGGGCTTTTCTCAATCGATTGTTTGAGCATCAGTGAATACCATCCTCGAAGCCGGCGTCTTTAAACTTTCAAGGAGATTTTTTTTTTTGTTGTTGTTGTTGTTGTATTTTTAATTACATTTTTAACTAACGAAACAAGGCTATGGAGCCTGACTGACACACAGGAATATGGCACTGATGCTGATGCCAATGTTGGGATTAAAACATTCAGATGCTGATATAGCAGCCAATATTCTTTATGTGTGCATAGTTATATAGAAAACGGCGACTCCACACCACCACCTGCTCCACTGTGATACATACTCTGCTACATGTGCTGCAGCCAGTGCTAAGAGTATTGAAAACAACGATGTGTCATGGCACCTTTTCTGAATCACCTCCCACGTCTGCATTATGTTCTGTAAAAAATATATCATCAATATTGTTGTAAAATGGGCCATCCAACATATTGGCTGGGCTCAACAAAGCTACCAGAGAGCATTTATAGGTTTAAAAACAACAAACGTTTTAAAGTGATTTGTATTCAAGTTGCCATTAATCCAATTTTTAGATGTAAGGAATCGACTTCAAGTAGTAAACACCTGTCTCCACTGTCCTGCCACTTGAAATTCAAGACTTTACTCTGAATAAATGATCAAAAACGATTGTAAATATATCCTAGTTGTGGCGTATATGTTGCCGTATACATTGGCAGCCTTCAACAAGATTTGAGCCGGTGCCAAAGGAAACTTGACAACACAGAAATGAGTAAGAATAAAAAAATGAAAATAAAAAAATTAAAGAAATAACTGGGATATGCACAGATTTCTGTCAGATAACGTATGACGGACTCATCGCCTGTTCTCAACATGCTTCCTGTCGCGCGTCACACCCCGAACACCCATTCTGAGCCAAGAAAAAATACAAAAAAGTATGTTTACACGCACACATACCACTAAAATCGATAGTAGTCCCACTAGAAAATGGGTTTAAAAGACAGCAACATCATAAATGCATCCAATACTAGCTACAGCGTGTGTTGCGTATGAGTTTTAAAGATCCATTCAGGAGTAGAGCACTTCATGTTGTTGTATTTTGCACAATACAGTGACAGTAAAGGGTTTCCTATTATGTTCTAATCAATTCAGTGTCAACACAACACACCTCTGGATTGTTCCTGCTTTTCATGCAATGCAAAAAAAAATACAAAAATCACTTAAATAGATGATCTCTTCCCAACTTTAAGGGCACACTGGGTAATTTGGCTAATTAATTCTTACAGTCACTTCACGGTGGTAAGAAAAGTTCAGGTGTTGCTAATTCCATTAACAGCGGCTCTGTCATGTTCAAACGTTCCAGCGAGCCCACGACAGAGAGAATTCAGGCGTCATTAAGTTAATTATTTACACTTCAGCTTTTCCTGCAGCGATATGTCAAAATGTCTTCTACAAAAAAAAAAAAAAAAAAAACGACTAATAGGGTGGAGAAATAATAGGATTACTCATTGATCATATGCAAATGTGTATTGTTGCAATAATACTCAGAATATGTATTTGTGGTCACGTTTTAGGGCTCACGGTAAAGGTTCTCTGCCCCCAGAACCGCATTATCAGTATAACACTTATGGTTGAAACAACAAATAAAATGTTTACCAAAAGTCGCTGGTGGTCAACCACTACTGGAGGATGGGGAGGGACCGGGGGCAGCTCTTCCTCCGTCCGTTCAGTTGATCCCCTCAACTGCTCCGACGAGCTCCACCTGCACTTCCTCGCTTTGGAACCATCTAGAACGAGACAAATGCACGATTGACGGAAGGGAAAACCGGCAAAGAGAGAGATACGAAAACGGTTAAACAGCGTGATAACAGCCGAAAATATTCCTCAGCAGCTCAGTTAAATTTGAGTCCCAATTTCACTCACTCTCACAAGACCGAAAAGAAAATACATTCAAACTGTCACGGCTCCAAGATTAATGCGATACTACCGTACGAGAAGAAAATCTATTTGAAGCGACTCGCAGCCAGCGAGTGCACGAAATTTCACATCTGGCCTCTTTCCTGCCCATTTATAAGAGTCTTCAAGAAGCGCTTTGATGGAAACAAAAGGCCCGGCTCAGGCTGTAATGAGAGCGGGGGCGGAGTAGCCGAGTTGTCTGTTGGTTAAGGAGCCACAGTTTGTTTGTGTTCCGTTGTGTGATCACGGCAGCCTCTGATGGCTTCTCCATATTTTATCAGCACCACTACCTCAGCCTTCCAGCTGGCCTCTGCTCATCACAAGCCAAACCACAGGCTCGTAGTCAGACACATAAACTTACTGCTTATCTCTGACTCAAACACTAACTCCTCAGTAGAAAGGGCATAATGGCTCGCGGGCAAAGAAACTAAATATATGCCGGAGTCAGAGGTGGAGGGAAAAAGTCAGCCACTATTGAAAATCTTCTCTAGTCTGAAAACATCTTAGGATGCATCTCAAAAGGCGTTTTGTCTACAAAAGGTACACATAACATGCAAACCCTTGGAGGTTCTGTATGAAGTGTTATCAACTGCTCAGCCAGAGATAGTATTTTTATATTCTAATGGACTGATGTTGCATTATTCATGTCTTCTGTCTTATTTTAAAAAATGAAACCAAGTATAAATCAGAAGACCTGGATGATAATAAAAAAAAATGAAGTAATTTATCTTTATAATTAGCTGCTGGGCAATACTTGGAAAGATGTGTATAAATTAACAGATTTTGTTAATTTTGTATAAGTACAGTTGGGAATGAAAAGTTGGGAAGTGAAATTAAAAGACCAGAAGGAGTATAACTTTGCACCTTTCCGTTCTGGCTCTAAAAGCTCCGTACAGATGCAGTTCATACAGCTGGGAGACATTATAGAGTACATTTGCATTTTTAGGGATTGCTAAACGCATTAAAACACACGAGAAGAGCAAGAAAAACCTCTGAAATCTAATCCTGTACCTTCTTTATCTTGAGCTTCCTCAACAGTCTCCGTCCTCCCATCCTGGGGATGGTGCTCCTGAGTTGGTTTGTTCTCATTTTTGTCTTTGTGCTCTTCCTGTTCTGGCCTATTAGAGCCCTCAGCCGCGCTCTGAGGAGTCCTTGTCTCAGCCTCACTGCTCTTCTTGAGGCTCTCCGAGTCCAGGCTGTCCATTGACTCATTCCCATTCACACAGTCCACTTGTGAAACCAGGAGACCCTCTGTGTGCTTAGGCTGGACCTCAGCATCTGAAGACTCGGACGTTTCAATCAAAGGCTGGAAGTCAGCCTGTTTGGCCTGACTGTGCCCGTCTGCACTGGGCTGAGAACCGCCACCAAGGCAATGTGGCTCAGTGTGTTTCTCTGTGTTCTCTGCCTCTTTGGCTGTGGACTCCTCCTCCTTAGGTGTTGGCTCCTCTCTGGCTTCGCTGGCATTTGGAGGTGCAGCGGGAGCCGCGACAGGGGGCTCGTTGGAGCTCTCCTCCTCCGTGGAGGGGAGGTGGGGATGGTGGCCGTTGGGCTGAGGACCGCTGGTATCACAAGATGATTCCTCATCCTGTGTCAAGCACGAGTCACTGGGCCCTGCAGCTTCCACCTCTGCCTCAGGCTCCTCCTCTTCCTCCTCTGTTCCTTTCTTGTAGATCTTCTTCTTGCGTATGATGCCCCGCCCCCAAGATGGCCGCCGGCGAATCTTTCGCTTTATATGATCTGTGATGGAGACAGAAAAAAGAAAAATGAGGAAACATTGTTAATTCAAACCAAGAACAAAACATTCACAAAAATGATGAGACAGTAAAGATGACGTGTTGTTTAGTCAGCTGATTCCTGTTTACGTACTTATTCTTTATGCTAACAAATTGACCACAAGACCCACAGCTGTCACAGATAGGATATTGGAGATTGGGATTTTTGTTCAGCATGGCTTCAGCACTGTAGGTGAAGCTGCAACATGTCTGCTGCAACTTGTGGAGGAAAAAAAGCCTCAAAAGCTTTGTGTGGAGATATTTATAAGAAAATGTGACAAAATCTCACAAGAAAGTCCTTAAAAGGAAACTGGAGAAGTGAGTTTTAGAACACAGTAGTCATTTTATTTGGAAATATGTTTATTTGACCGTGCTATGTTTGAAATTGGTACTAAAGAATCATAGCTTTTTTGGTGATGTGTACCCTGGTGGTATCTATATTCCTGTTATCAGCAATTACTTTATTATACATCTTAAAAGTAAATGCACAGCTTTAACAGCACCTGCCTTCTTCTTTTTCGCAGTTTGCTCCACACAAAATGTCAGGAAATATCCGTCAATGTTTCCCAAAGCCTAAGATGAATGTTTTTTTTTTGTCCCCAATTTGAAGAAATTCAATTTATTGTCATAGAGAAGGAAATAAACCAGAAGATATTCACATTTAAGAAGCTGGAATCAAAGGATTTAGGCTTTTTTTTTCCTCCTTAAGAACTCAAACTGATTAATCAATTATCAAAACAGTAGACGATTAATTTATGAGTTGACAACTAGCTCTAGTAACTACGATTATAATCCTCTTTAGAGGGGAAAAGACAGATTTGCTTGATGGAAAATGTCCAATCCAGTCTTTGAGGACATTTGCATTAATGTCCAAATACATTCTCTGGGGCATGTTTGAGGTGTGGGAGGATAAGAGGCAAAGCAATGGGGGGGAAAAAAAATCTTCAATTGGAGGAAAAATATATTTTCTAACTATTTCCTCTTTTTAAATACACTGCAGAATAGAGAAAAAAATCAACCCCCTTCCTCACATGGTGTCATCGTATACCTTGAAAGTTGCCGGTATTTAAATCTGCACATATGGTTTTTCCTCAAAGAGCAGTAGGCCCTGGGTGACATGGATCACAGGGGAGAGGCAGACAGAGATGGCAGTCCTGCTATATCATGGATGCTGGACACTAATGACAACAGATGGTGCTTGGGGTTTTAAGAGGAAGAAGCAAACCAAAGCCGGCTCTGTGAAAGTGCAGTAAAAGTGTCACAGCGAGCCAGCGAGAATGGTAAATGCAGTGAAACTTCAAGGCATTTGCCTTCATTTACTGCTCTTCCCCAAGCAGACACTGAGATACAGATGAGAGCAACAAAGTCAGAGGGAAGGGCAGACACAGACAGAAAAAAAAAAAAAAGCACACAGAGACCAACCGCGAGTCAGTTTCCTAGGGAAGGGATTTGAACCTAACAATGTGTAGCATTACCACCACCTGTCAGGGAGACACACATCCTAATCCGAAAGAAAGTATTTGCTCTTCACGTCTTAAAAAGTCTGTCGAGTTCCATGCAGCGGCTTTGACACCCGGATAAAAAAAACCCATAATTCTTTCATAAAAGAACTACCTCAAAAAGAAGATCAAAGAGATAACTTTGTGTGTGTAAATGAGCTGCGGATGAGGACATTAGATCACAATGGACTCATTAAAATCCATAAAGCCCAAGTCATCAGAATTCTGTTGGGGGCCATCGGAACGATCTAAATCTGCCAAACAGAGATTTTATGCAGAATCAATAACGTATGCCAGCTTGGGTTCTCAAAGGACCGAATGATCATAACTCTTTAAAGTCACTCAGCAGAAATCAGACGATACTGTACACAGTGAATAAAGCCTTCTGCCTTAATACTTGAGACCACTGTATCATCTGTACCTGCGTTCCCCCCACAACGATATGAATAGGCAATCTCCGACAAGAAATCATGATACGCCTGCATGCTGCCTGTCGAATTTCCTCTCTCTCCTCCCCCCACCTCCCCAATGCTTTTAGCCAGGTTTCATCTTTCCACTCTAAAGATGTGATTATGCACGCTGTACAGGCATCAGTGGAAGGTAGAAAAAGAAATCTTATGTTAAGCACTTCTCCACAATGGGGAGGGAACAGCAGGAAACACGATCACACCACCTGAAAGTTAGATTTGGTCGGCAAGAAAAAGGCAACAATACACACACACACACAAAAAAAAGAAGATAATTAGTCGGCCAGTGCTTGCTGACGGCATCAGGACCCTCGTCTTTTGAAACACTGCTCTCCAGTGACCCTCTTAATGACCTGCCAGCCACAACCAGACAACTCAGGAGGGAATAGAGTGCACTCGATGCCCATCGATGCTGTAACACATGTAAACTATTGCTTGCAGCAAACAGCAATTTACATGTGTTTATGCACTGAGTAGGTTCGGGAATTTGTCCTACTTCGAGGGTATTTTATATGTGCACCTATACCTTAAACAAAACAGTAGTTGAATCCATAAGAGGACAACCGCATCCGGCATTATAACTTCACCGAGACGTTCTCCACTGCCTCGCTGCACCTCTTATTGTCTTTCTCCCGTCAGTAAGAATTACATTCTCGTGTTACATCTGCTCGACTCAAAAAGTGAAATCCATCTTTCCCTGGCTACCTAAACTCACACTGAAATGCACTTAAGTGCTGCCTTGAAACTTTCTCTGCATTCTCCATTTATTATACACAAGTGTCCAACCACTGTTCACGCAAGGTGAGCTGCAGCGACGAGCACTCTGCGTGCACAGAGCAGAGACGATCCAAACACCCCTGGTGCTCACCACATTTAAAAGATAGGAGAGAAACTGGGCAGTTTTCCTTGGAGGGGAAGGAATCAAAGCTGGAGGTACAAAGAGACAATGAGCCAACCCTGTCTGGCCACCATGCTTGTATTTTGTCACAGAGCCTCTCTCAAGTGGGGCTGTAGGCAGAGCTAGTTTTACTGTTTGTGACAAAACAGCAATTTCCATGTGTTTATGCGTTGGCTTTGTGTGGGAATGTGCATCCTGTGCAATTTCATAAATATGTCAAATATGCATTCATTCCTTACATAAACTATACATGAATCTATACGAGGACAAACACATCCAGCATTATAATTTTGTCTAGACTTCCTTCCGTCCTTGCTTCACTTCACCTCGTTATCTTTCTCCCGTCACTAAGAATTAAATTCTCGAGTTACATCTGCTTCACTGAAAAAAAAAGTGAAACCCATCGTTCCCTTGCTACTTAAACTCACACTGAAATGCACTTAAGTGCTGCCTTGATACTTTCTCTGCATTCTCCATTTATTACACACAATTGTCCGTCCGCTGTTCATGCAAAGTGTGTTGCAGCGTCCAGCACTCTGCTTGCACAACAACGGCAGAAAACATCAACTGGTCTCACTCGCAAATGTGCTGCAGATATCTGCGCCGCTACAGCACTAATGCACTCCTTTAGGTTAATCTGACGGCATCTCAACACCCCGCTCACTTTTCTGTAAAAGGTTGTGATGGCAACCTTACTAGGTCAGACTTTTTAACATCTACGGATCACTTTCCACAGAGTCTGAACCGCGTGGAGCTGCATTAACAGAAAGGAGCCATTTGTGTGAGGAAGGCTTTTACCACAACTCTGCAAAAAATGTTGGAGCAAAAACCATCTCAGAGGGTGAAAAAGACACAATTTGCTGCCAAAAAAAAATCACAAAATACCCTTTTTAAACTCATTTTACCCTACAATTTCACAAACACTACAAACTAAACTATCAATGCAACTCTCCTGTGATGAAGACAGATTAGAACAAGTCGGACTAATGAGGCTCCTCAATAATGAACATAATCTGGGTTTGACTAAATGTCAACAGGAGCTGGAGTTGAGTTTGTTGCTTCCAGCTGTTTGCAGGAGACTTTTCTGTGAGTTAATTAAACAGCCGCAGCATCAGACAGCAGCAGGATCCATACAAGCTGCGTTAACTAATTATCCCCAACGTAGAGACATGATTGATCAAGACAGGAGCAGCAGAGCGTCATCACACATGAACGGAGTTTTAAACGGAGAAGAAACCATAAATCAACACGGCTGTTAGTTATGTGGACGGTTTGATTAGCTGCTGTTGCTTTAGATACACTCCTCTGCTTATTATGAGATGAGATGAACTTTATTGTCCCGGAGGAAATTCATCCAGGGTTAAAGGATGCAGAAGC
>NW_007577897.1:25659-57742 GCF_000690725.1 Stegastes partitus
AAGATAGAATTCTCATCTTGTTGCTAGAACATGCAATAAAAAATATAATCAAAAAATTATTAAACTTTGCCACAAAACCACAACTAGACACTGCACCCTTTGCTGAAAAGAAACCGACCCAATCTCATATCAGCTGGCGAACACATTGTCCATTTACGGGCA
Organism: Stegastes partitus; assembly: GCF_000690725.1. Taxonomy (NCBI): domain Eukaryota; kingdom Metazoa; phylum Chordata; class Actinopteri; family Pomacentridae; genus Stegastes; species Stegastes partitus. The sequence continues at coordinate 25,822 of NW_007577897.1, forward strand.
GTAAATCTGATCCTCCGTTTCTCAGACTGCATTTTTTTAAAAAAAGGGCATTTGGCTGTAGCTTTGCTAAAGCAGCACAATGCGGACTTCAAGATGCAAACTTGCAACTAATTCCGAAGACGAATGGCGACTGAAAAACATCATTTTCTCAGAAATGATTTAAAACCGAGTGATGTCAGGTACAAATAATGCGGCCGAGTCTGAAAGCTTAATTCAAGACGCATACAGTAATTAAATATCATCAACCTGGTGAGCGCTCTGAATGACATCAGTCGAGTGCATTAAGGAAAAAAAAAAAAAACAACACAAAATCCACTCTGGCAGTTCAGACAACACCATTAGGTGATTAGTTCTCAAACAGACCATTGTTTCATTTTCTTTGGCATAAAAGCAGATGATGTGGATTTTATAGGTTATTGAGCAACCAGGAAGTTCCCACTGTATGCACTTAGCCCAGTAAATGCTTTAAGTAGGTCTTTCTTTATTCAATGTTGAAGGTATTTAGTGGCGCAGGCATATTGTTTTTCTTTGTACAGAACATAATGCAGAATAAGATGCTTGGAGTTCTTCAGAAATGCCATCATCACACTGATTAACCATCAGAACGGCTCCATTGTTCAGAGCAGTGGGTCTCAAACTTTCTGAGCCACGACCCCCAAGATAACATAAGTTTGTGTTTGTGACCTCCCAGTTTGAATTTTTAATATATCATGAGTAATAACTTTGTTGTTCATGCATTAGTGTGTTAAAAATGAATGTGTTCATTCCACAGATTAATGTCTTTACATTAACACGCTAGCTTTCTCTTGAATGAATGAATGAATGAAATTAATTTCAAACAAATAAAAGGGAAAACATAAAAAAGATTTTTTTTTTGAAAAGAGCATAACGAAAGAGCATTTAAAAAGAATAATATCGCATAATCAAATCATAATATTAACAAGTTTTAAAAAGGAGTGGGAAGAAGTATATACTTTCAATTTTGACAGCCCTAATGCACATTTATTTGATAAATGTAGGCTTTATTATTGTTATTATATTCAACAATTTCACTGAGGTTTAGCAAAAGGATCAATAAAGTTCTATCTATCTATCTATCTATCTATCTATCTATATCATTATTATTATAATTTTTTTTTTTTTTACAATGATCTGGCGACCCCCTGAGATTATCTTGGGACCGCCATGGGGGTCCCGATCCCCAGTTTGAGAACCACTAGTTTAGAGCACTGCGTGCAGCACATGTAGCTGAGCAGGCTGTGAGTCAAACTTAAGTTTCAAACTAGTTAGTGAAACACATGACTGTGAGGCTACATATTGATTCCATTATTTAGAATTTCTGATATAACTGTAACATGCTCTGTTTATAAGTATTAGAATTATTTAATCTTGATTAATCGCATTTTTATCAAATAGCAATATTTGACACAATAAGCAAAGTTTTTCAATTCAAATAAATTTTGCTTGATGACTGAATCAATGAAAAGACACATACGTAAACTTCATCTATATTTATGTGTGCATTTTTCATCCGTCCACTATATTGACAGATTAGTGCAAAGTAAAAAAACAAAAAAGTGCATATTTATCTGTATATATGGTTGTGGTGGTAACTTTACTCTTTCTGCTGTAACTTGGGGATTAATAAAGTATTTTTTATTCTATACTCAAAGTGCAATTATAGCCATTATATTTAACATTTTAAGACTTTTTGTCCTAAAACTCTTTTTTGCAAAATTTGCACACAACCACGCTCTTGCTCAGGCTGCCACTGGGAACTTTAAGAAAAATGCAATGTGGTCTTGTCTTTTTTTTTTCTTCTTTTCACATGTTATTTTTTCTGTAATTAAACAAATGAAATGAATGCGTTACAGTCCCAGCCCTTCACACACACACACACACACACACACTAACATCAGCTGATATATCGGTTTTATTCTCTGAAACTCCGAATTTGCCCCAAAAGGTTTGAATCCCAACCACCCACCATAATGAATGAGTTATTTCACAACTAATCTGCAGGTGATGTGCTGCTTCTTTTTAATTACATCCACATTTCACAACTAATTTAAAGCCCCATCTGAAATAAAAACATACATTTTTCCAAGCTGCACTGGTCTGAAGAGCTTTCTAGTCCACCCCAATCCTCACAGACGAGGTCCTCTTCTAACCTGGACAGATGCTCCGTTGTTTACTAACCTATTTACCTCCTTACTGCTGGATGTGTGCGCACCGTTTAGCCGTGCGAGCGTGTCTGAGGGCGTGGAGTGTGTGTTTCCATGGCAATGAACAACATTTTCCTTGCCTCCAGAGAATGCTTCCTCTGTAATTTCACTCCATGAATTCACATTTAGGACACCTGGCCGACACGGTGGAACACTCACGCAGGGAAATGTATGACAAAAAATTTTTTTGGGCGGGGGACTAGATGAAAACAGGAAGCTAATATATAAATATGCGACTGCACATCTGGCGCGATTCACGTGTTTGCTCAATAACCACATGGGGTTTGTTTGCGGATTAGTCACAGTAGTGTACAAGTGAAGTTGAGATATCGAAAGCAGGAGGACTATAGACCTCAGTTTAGCAGAAATGAGGTAATATTAGACTTTCAAATTCGAGATTACAAAAGCAATGGGACACGAGGAAGCATTCGAAACATGTTTGCACCAAGAAAGAGGTACAAGCATTCGAAAAGGTGAATTATCACAAGTGAATTGCACAACGTATATGTGGCGTTTTAATCATGCATTGTGGCCGTTTGCACAAACTGGTTGCTACAGATTTCATATATTAAATATGTTCACACTTGATTCTGTCTTAAGATGAAGCAATGGTTCTGTAAAGCATGAATAAATGAGTGTGATGTCACTTGAAATCTCCTCACAAATGCATCACAAACAAGGAATCATGCTCTATCTTTTTATAAATGTGTCAGTGTGAAGTTAGTCAAAATAATACGGTGAGCTTTCAGGCTGCACTTTATAACATCGCTCCCATATCTTGTTCGGTGTTATTTCGTCCTGGAGATGATGGCGTTTAATTGCCAATCTGTTGCTCTCCCTGTGTGCACGTCCGGGCTTCGTGTACATAGAGAATGAAGTGCAGCGCGGTCAGAGGCACGGCCAGACATCTGACTCAGCTTTTTTTTGTCGTCCCGGCTCACCGGAATCGACTGGAGTTGGGGCCTCGATCTTGTAGCATTAATGAAGTATTGATCGGCCCTGCTCTCATCACCTGCGACTGATGGGGAGGAGCTTGGCGTGAGGAGTTGTGAGCCGACGTCAAAACAAGCACAACAAACACCTTCAGAGGACTTTACACGCACACTGTAGATGTAATAGCCGGTTTAGTGTTTACTGAGAACTTATCACGTCAACAGGTTCGACACTTATGGATAATACTTTACCGCCATCTCTTTTCTAATTACAATAGATGGAAAAAGCACTGTTGTGTCTTTTTGTTTGTTGACAAAGGACAACTTCCTCCATCTCCCACTGGAAGGAACACGTATTGTCGGTACATTCTGTCCAATGCGTAGCCCACTAGTGTCTCCGTTCTCTCTTTATTACCGTCCAACAATGGCAGACGGTGGCCCGAGCTGATTAAGCGTGTTTTCTTTTATACTATGTGGACGGCAGGAAGGAGAATGGGAGCAAGATGCACTAGCCGGCAGAGGCAGCGTGATATTCAGTTGGGAAATGCTCTGTTCAAGCTCCTTCCTCTTTATATTCTCGCTCCTGAAAAGGCCAGTCGGCTCCGATTGGCTCGACGAAAGCACGGTAACGTTGGTTACATACTAAACCATTGATTTACAGGCAAAGTGGCTTAGCTGTAGAAGACGTGTCTCTGGTCAGAAGATGTTCTTTGTTTGAGGGCCAAACTAGCTGCTAGCCCGGCATCTTGCAACTGGTGAGGTACACAAGTAACAGAAGAAAGGCCTGGACTTTAACAAAGGCATTCAGGGTTACTAGCGACTCCCCCCATGTTAGCGTCTTCGATCAAACGCTGCTATTCGTTAGCAGCAGCGGAGATGACAGTAGAGAAACGAGTTTCTTAGGAAAATTTGCACAGAATGTAAGCTAGCCAGGTACAATCAACGGACAGAAATGATCATTTTCTCTCTAAATACCCTTAAAAACAACATAACTTATTACTCTGTAATAACGCTGGCAAGAACCGTGGCATTACAGCTACGAGTTTTCTTGGTACCAACAGTGATTACTAGTAATTAAGATTTGGACATTTGGAACCGAACATCTGCAGTAAAAATGGAAATCTTGGAGTCAAACTTTAGAATATCACAAACTCCTACACAAAATTTTGTTGAAATCCTTTTTCTTTATATCTCGTTTATATAAGTTTAATTAAAAGAGAACTTATCAACATTCATTTTTTGGTGTTTCTAGGCTGTTGCTCGTGTAACCAACCAGCAGGACATTGCTCATTTGCACAAAGCGCCAAAGCTGCACATTTCTAAATTAACGTATTTTACGAAAAGATAATGATACTGATGATCGTTGTGAGTTTGCAGACCTTGTACATGCACAAAAAAGCTATAACACAACAAAGCAAGGGAACAACCTACAAAGCTTCATACGGGCTCTTTAAAGGATCCATTTCTGATACTACAGGAAACCTCAGCTGGTTCTGTTTTAGGTCCCGAGCATTAAAGTTTTTCCACCAGCAGCTCCACTTGTAACTGAGCAGCAGCAGCATGTACCACATTTGCTTTGGGACTTTGAACTACAGAGTAAGAAAATAGGCAAAAGAAGGGCTGAAAAGCAAACAGGAGACAACATAAAAAGAAAAAAAAAACACTACAGAAGACAAAGAAGCGCCAGAAAGGCTGTCATGGTGAAACAGGGCCTCGGGGTCTCCAGGTCATGAAAGGAAGACAGCTGTTTGTCACCAGATGTGACACTTTGCACTGACGCTTAATGAAATGTCCAGCTCAATAAATGATCCCATCCTTGCTTCTTGAAATTAAGGAGATCAGTCACTTTCCTTCAATTGCTCTGTCACCACCTTCCCATTTCCCACCTTCACTCCCCTCGTTTCTTTTTTTTCCCCTCATATGAGGTCCCACACAGCTGCACCGCTACAGTTTAACGCAATGGCTTCAACATTTTGGAGAAATAAACCCATTTGCTTTATTGCCAAGGGTAAGCGAGAAAACCAAGACTCTTCGGTATAGACGAGTTAGCCTTGTTTGTCCCCAAACGTCTGCCTACCAGCATCTCCAAAGCTCACTAACATGTAATATGTTGTTTCCTCTGGACTCAAGCTGCACAAAAAAACTGTAGAAACTTCCTCCTTTATGTTAAGTTAGATGCTGGAAGTGGTTTTTTTTTTGGCTGGAAAAGTGACTTTAGGGAAGTCTCAGCAGGTTGCCTGGCAACATCATAGCAACAGAGAGACTCCATAGCGCTAGCACCAGGACCACATTTCCCCCAGCTGCAGAAGAGGGATTCCATTAAATCATAATGCTGCTAAACCATCTCATGTTCAAACACACTGCAGCTCCCATCTGCACGTCCTGTCATGTACGACCAGAATCACTGCCAATGTTGAATAAATGAAACTTCATTTAAAAGTCTAAACAAAAAAAAAAATTAAAAAATTGCAGATTTCCTGTCTTCCGCCCTGTTTGATAAAATGCTAAAAATTCATTTCAAACCTAAAAAAATAAAATAAAAATGTGGTTTTGTATTGTGAGACATTATCACACGGATTGAAGATGTGTCTGGGTATTGAGGCACATCCGCACCACTACAAAAGAAGAAATACAGTCACAAGATAGAGGAACTGAGGACATAATACAGTCAGTGCATCTATCTTTTTCCATTCTTCTCCTCTGCTGCTCAGTAAATGGCCAGTGGGATGACGGTGCCTGTGGTGCCCTCTTCACAGAAGACAGATATGCCCTAATGCACCAGCAGCTCCAAGAACTGTTGAAGATATCAGCCTACGCACACACGTACATACAAAGCGAGGCAGGAAAAGTGTTCTGGGGGAAAAGGTCTGTCACACGGAGCAAAAACATGAATACACACATGATGTAAGGCAAAAAAAAAAAAAAAGATCTGCACCGGTTGGCTCATTTTAGCTGACATGCGAGTCATCGTAGTCCTTGTGGAGGGAAGAAAAAAAAAAAAACGGGCCGACACCTGACAAGAGCCTTCTGACGAGATGTTCAACAGCCAGCCAGTGCATAAAATGAAATGTTGCCGTTAAACACAGCTATGGATTTCACTATCTGAGACCGCTATTAATGCGCGGCATGAATAAATCATAGCGCGTCCCTTATCCTTCCTGCTTTTCTTTTTTTTTTTCTTCATCTCATTAGAATGCCGGTGATTTGTGCAGCAGCAAGCAATATAATTAGTAGGGTTGTAATCTCCAGATCAACTGGTCGTTTGGTTGGTCGATACGCTCTCATCCAGCCCAATTCTCGCCGGTCAGACAATTGTTACTTGGGAGAAAAAGCGCTGCATCAACAGCCTTTCAGGGTGAGTTCATTATTTTTGGCAGCAAGGGGGACAAACCACCTGTGAGGACTTCTGTGCTTTTACAATTTTGAACCGGCTCAGTCCAATGGAGACTGCTGGGTCGAACTTATTTCATATTTCACTAATCGCTTTATCCAAAATAACCGATGCCAAGTCAAAGAAACGGTCAGTGTGACCGCTTTTTTGTTCAAATGGACGGCTAAAAAGTCGAGGCTAACAAGGCTGGCATGGAGAATACACCGTGGCTCATTTGGTTCATCTACAGATAACAAGCAGACTTTTTCATCCCGTGACCAACTGGCTACTTGACGGGAATCTACAAATTTGTTCAGTCAAGACTTTCTTTCTTTGACCGCAGCCTTAATAATGAGCACCTGTAACACACAAACACTCCAGTGTAGATTCCATATGTTAAAAATGGTATGTTGGATATAGTTCATCTTTATTGCTAAATGCAGAAACCCTTCATCTACTGTTTAATTTGAGCGGCGTGCCATTTTCTTACATCCTAACTAGGGCCTGACCGATTTATTGGCTGGCTGATTAAATCGTCGGATTAAAGCCCTTTTCAAAATACTCATCATCGGCCGGAGTTGTGCCGATTAATCACTGATATATTCTTAATTTCTCATAAGACAGTGAATGCTGTTGAGCATTTTGTACAATTTGATTTTGTAAAAAGACAAATATTCTTCAAGGCAAAAGCGTGTAAAGCACTTCAGCAACACCACGAAAAGCTCCGTTTTTGCTGCTGCTTGTTGTAAACAAGTCAAACTTGGCTCATTGAGATGACGAACAGTTCAGATAGTTTATGACCGTACAGCGGTGAGATCTCTCACTCTGCCGCAAAGTCTGAAACCAAACCAGTGCATAGAGCCTCACTCTGATGGTTTGTCAGAGAACTACAGAAAACAACTTTTTAACTAACTTATTCAACTTGCACTTTAAAGACAGCTCAGTCTTTGAGAGTCCAGAACATCAGAGGACTGCATCAATAAAGTTCTGCCAGTAGCTTCACTCATTATGTTGCTTATATACAGCAGACACACCTGTGGCCTAAAGCTAAAGATAAATACAACTGGTAGCTATATTCATGCTCCATAGAAAGAAAAATGCACAATGCACATTTAAAATAAAAGACCCCACATTATAGACATATTTGTTCGAAAAACTTCTTTTTTTTTTACTGATACATATTATGTTTAATGCTTCGTTGCAGGTTTTTGTTCTTGAAAATTCCTCTCTGCTGTAAAGTTAAACAAATACTAAAGGACTAAGTGTAAAGCAGTAAAATGTTCTGCCTGTGATTCATATCTTTGTTGTTGTAGCATTAAGGGACCAAAAAAGAAGCTATTTTATTCACTATATATTTTTTAAATTAATCGTCTGATTATAGGTTGTCTGATTCTTTTTTTGCCAAATATCGGCATCGGCCTCACAAAACCCACATCAGTCGGGCCCTAATCCTCACCTTGTCGTTTTTAGTACTAGCGAAAGTGATGAAGTCTTTGAATTATTTTATTTTTACGAGTGAAACCAAATTAAAATAACTAATCATACGTCCCAAAGGGCCTCTACGGGATCTTAATAGTTGGGCTCCTGCCGGATGTAATGACACGGCTTTGCTTGGTTACACTCTGCTGACCGCCTGACAAAGAGCCACGATCAGGAGGCATATCACATTCGCTGTGAAGGATAGCCATTGTGCGTCGTTGGAACTCTTACACGTGCTAAATTGATTAGATTAGATCCCAATTAGACACCCTGCGAGTCCGTTAAGGGATTCGGGTCGTGGCAGCTGCATGATAATAGAACTCGGCAGAAAGGGACATTAAATTAAGTCATGTTTACGTGGGGATACTTCACTCTGCACGGACACCTCTCTGGAACACGTTGAAGATTCATTAACTTTTTATACAACAGTCGCCGAGATCGTTTGCTCTTCAGTGGCGACGCCAAACAAACGTCTGCTTCTTAACAGGCCTTTAATGCTGCTGGGCTCGTCAACAAAGCTTTCGATGGCCGTGATAAGGAGTGAAGACGGTGGCATCCTGCTCTTACAAACAGCATTAGCAAATGATTTCTGACTGCAAAAATACTGCGCTCACAAATAAATCAGCCTCGTTCAATGCTTTGAAAAAGGAGAGTTCTCCTTCAACAGATGAGTTACCCATCACCACTTGACTAAACCGTAAAAATCCAACCCATTAAGACTAAAGCTTACCTTGCTTCATGTCTCCTTGAAGGAAAAATGGGATGTGTTTGGCTGCATGGTAGAATCAAACCGAATTAAAGGCAATTTTTTTTCCAGAGAGTGTCTAAAGTGAGGATAATCCCAACTCAAACTACCCCGTGGCGTAGCTGATTCTAGGTTCGGATGTGTTGCAAGGTATTATTGATAAATTTAAGCATTTAGTTTGGCTGATGCAACATTTTCAGCTGCAGAAATGTCCAAAACAGAGCGCGATATTTTTGGGAAAAAAAAGTATAAAAAGCATTTTTATTGAGTATATACTATAAGTAATGTTGAAAATGGGAAGTCTTTTGCTTTGGGCAGGCAATTCATGTGGTACTGTTCTCTTGATCTGCTCATCTGTTAGCTCAGTTGCATTGATTCCTATGTATTCATACTTGAACACTACACCTAAATTCACCTGAGTGAGGCTGTTCCTGCTCCAGCTTCGTTCTGTAATAACAAACTACCTTTGTCAAAATGGTTATGTTTGGTTAAATTAAATCTTTACATTTACAACATGTACTTTTTTTGCTTAAGTCCCTCTTCAATCATAGATTAAACCTCTCAGATCCATCCATCCATCATCTATACACCACTTAATCCTCACTAGGGTCATGGGGGGCTGGAGTCTATCCCAGCTGACTCAGGATGAAGGCAGGAGACACCCTGGACAGGTCACCAGTCTATCACAGGGCTACACTTAGAGACAGACAACCAAGCACACTCACATTCACACCTACAGACAATTTAGAATCACCAATTAACCTCAACATGTTTTTGGACCTTGAGGGAGGAAGCCGGAGAACCCGGAGAGAACCAACGCTGCACGGGGAGAACATGCAAACTCTACGCAGAAAGATCCCGGGTGTCCTCAATGGGACGCAAACCGGCGACCTTCTAGCCGTGAGGCAACGGTGCTAACCACCGAGCCACCTTGCAGCCCCACAGATCTCATCATCTAAATGTATTAAATTTGCTTGTTTAGACATTTTTTTAATACAAATAATCCCTTCCAACCTTAAAATTGCTTGGATGCAACGCTACTCTGTTGTCTCATTTAGAATCAAGAAGACGCCTTCTTTTTTCACTTCTTTAAAACTTTTTACAACATCACTGAATAAAATGCAGAAATATATAAGAAACATTAAAATGGTAGGCAACTTCCTGTATTCACTGGAAACTTTGGAAGGTAAGGAAGTTCTACCCACACCTGCATTTCAGTCACATTGCAGCACTGCTGCATTGCAGCGCAGAGATCAACGTTCTTCAACAAGCAAACCCCAACAGCCGGGGCAGCTGTGGCTCAGGCGGTAGAGCGCTTGTCCTCTGATCCCCAGGTTGCCCCTCCACAGTCACAGTGTCCTTAGGCAAGACACTGAACCCCAAGTCGCTCCCAATGGCAAGCAGAACCTTGCATGGCAGATCTTTCGCCACTGGTGTATGAATGTGTGTGTGAATGAGTAAAGTGCTTTGGATAAAAGCGCTATAGAAGTGCAGACCATTTACCTAATATTAACTTTGGACTTTCATCTGTGTTTACACCAGAGTGATGGCAGCTGGACTTAATTAATTTCTGATGATGCACAGTTTTGGTGACATTCAACTGATCATACATGCCTCCATTTAATGGCTGAACCAGACATCGGCTTTAGAAAACGACGTCCTTCATCCAAACTAAAACGGAGCTAAAGCTCTGACTATTTACAGCCACTTGACCCCGACACAGAGCTACAAAAAGAGACCAACTAGGTCATCTCAGAGGCTCTTAATGAAATTTGTTAACAGCGTATTAACAAAGACCCATAAATAACCAAAATGGCACACATAAGAGAGCCTGATAAATAATAATAAACAATTTACAGGCCTAACTTGTGCACCGGAGAGCCGATAAGTTACCCGACTGCACTTGACTCTGATGACACGACCAAATGAGCGGTTAGCTGGAAATGGGGCCGCTATGTGTCGAGAAAAAAAGCATCTCATCTCCGGGTTTAATGAAGATGTGGTGATTAGCCTAGATAAGTGCGATTCTAGGAGTAATTTGATGTAATTAAAAACCCTGTCCGTGCACATTCCTGTTCTTACGGTGGTCCAATGTGACTCATCTCTTAAAGAGTCTCCCGAGATGTGAGCACGGATAGGTAATTTTATGTTCAGAAATGTTCATCTCCGCCGCAGATATCGGCTCATCTATTATTCCGGGAAAGAAGATGTGTCAGTGCCAGTCGCAACGGGAACTAAAACCACCCTTTCTGAAGCATATGTACACAAATAAACAAAAAATAAATAAATAGAAGAGTCGTCGGTTTGATGTCTGCAGCAGTGACACGGGTAATATATTTGAAATCAGACAGCGAGCACCCGAATGTTCACAGCATCGCTGCCTTCAGATGCAAACCATGATGCACAAGGTGGCCTCATTATAAAAAAAGGTGGCGCTTAATGAGAAAACAGATAGCGGTTCACTTTCCATCAAGCTGGGTTTGAGTAGTGCATAAAGTCCAAAAGACAATTTGGGTCTCACCAACAAATCCATAAGTCATTCCAACTAATCAAGCACTAATGCATCATGTTTGTGCAATTGTTCCAGTCAATTACAACTTATCAGAACCAGGCAGAGGGAGGGAATGCACCCCATTAGGCTGCTTGGCGTTTACTAGCTTCTGATGTTTACTGAAATTGACTAATCGACTGCACTATGGTAAAAACAATGAGAGCGAAAGCCCAGGAGGCCTTGTATAATTTTCCGTCTGTAGTACAGACTGCATTCTGGGATGCTGGGCTGCTCTTTAGTGTTGGAGAGAGACTGAGTTTTAAAAAAAGAAAAAAGAAAAAGAAGACCCCCTTTATCACAGAAAGCACAGCTCCAGATCCACTTTAATTGGAATGGCAGGCCGGCCGATCCTTTGTGAAAATCCAGACCTGTCTATTAGGCCCAGAAAGCCTCTGAATGATGGAAAGATATTCCTAGAAAGAAAACAAAATATCAAAACAAAGAGGTCCAGTCATTTGATGAAGCAGTCTATCAGCAGAAATGTCACAGTTTATACGCTGCACAAAAAGCTGTTGAGCTTTACGGAGCATTTCACATTAGAACGAGACAAAACAGCATTAAAATAATAAATTACTATACAAAAAAAAAAGAAAAAGCGCCGTGCAATACGGACACCTACGCACTGGCAGTATTTTAAATGCTCACCCTTGCCCTAATCTGTCTGTAGAACACTAAGCCTGGCTTCTGAGAAGGCAATAACCATAAATCATAATTGGGCATTGTCAGCATTATAACACTTTCTGTCTAGCATTCAAAAGCCTCCCTCTCTCTCTCTCTCCCTCTCCGTTCCCATCACCTTTCTAACATCCTCAGGCAGCACAGCTTGTAGTCATTGGGCATGCACAGAGGCACTGAGCAGCGACGCTCAATCATTCCACTGCAACTCTCCGGGCTCATTTCTTCCAGGCAGAAGTATAAGCTGTTTACAATAATATATATGGTTATCTGCATTGCATAGAAATAAAAAACAGACATTAAAACCCTGTGAAGAGGATCATCACCCAGCCTTGTAAATTGTGCACACTTAGTACGCAGCACGACTACGCGTGGTGGTGCGCTGGGAGTGAAAAGATCCACATACACAGAATGAATCTTCAAAGACACTAACACTGATGTCAGCTCATCTGCACCCCAAAACAATAAATGGAAGCAAGAGGCATCACGGATGATTTTACATTCATTTCACGCTTGGTGCCACAATGATCCAAGAGGCATCTGTGCCCACAAAATGGCAGCTTATGCTCAGGGCTTTGCATGCATTGCATGGATTTTATTAAGTGAGCACCACAGGGTGTCAGAGTGTGCAAGTCAAGATTGCTTTTGCCTGGTAGCCGAGGAGTACCTTGAGGAGAATCGGTGTCCAGCTCTAATAACTAATAATAACATCGTCTCAGCTCCAGGCAAGGTTCTTTGTTTTGCGTTGTTGGCCACTAGTATGTTTTAATGTTGGCCCTTAAGAAGCTGAGGAAATATTGCATCCAGAGAACAAGATGATTCATCACCTCTGGTCTGTGCCAGATGCCGCTCAGAAGGGTTTGTGGTACACGCAATGGAAAAGGAGATGCACGGTTTACTACATCTGATATGAACCATTACTGAATATAAATGATCCAATCTGAATACGGAGATCGATTAGTGCAAAAACACACACTGCAGAGCGCCAGGCCCCTTAGATGTTTAGATTCTTATCATGCGATATAATGAGGAAGGCAAACGATCAAGTCTGATAATTTGTTCTGCAGCGCTGCAACACTCCCAGCATACAGCCAGAGACATAAACAACAACCTTAAGCCACAAGAAGCGCGGAGAGTCCAGCGCTCGCATCGCACGGACTTAATCGAGCTCTGATCTCAACATCATCAAGTCGGCCTGGGATTATGTGAAGCAGAGGCAACAGATACGGAGACAGAATAAATCCGCGGAACAACTGTTGCAAGTTCTCCAGGATGCCCGGAACAAGCCACCTGCCAAGTACCTGGAAAGACTGCGTAAGTGAACGGAGGAGAAGCTGCTATACAGGCAACGGGTGGCAAAATATTCCTCTGCATGTCTGTGAAGTTACCTGATAAATGAAAACCACTTGTGGCATTTAATTTTGTGTTTACATGTCACAGTGTTTCCTATTAAAACTCTAAATCACAAGCAGCTTCTGGGTGTTTTTGTTTTTTGTTCCCGTCACTGTGGGCTCATTTTTTTTTACTGCAACATAAAGTCCTGCACTTCTACAGAAACAGAACCACCATGGATAGATGCATAAAGAACTCTAAACTGTCTTCCGTGCAGTACAACACAATTAGAGAGCAATAAATCCTTCAAAAAATTAGGAAAAACTGCAAACAGCATTCACAATATTTTGTCCACAGGTGTTGGAAACAATATGGTGGTGCATATTATTGATATATGTACATTTTGAATTTGCTTTCATACACATCTTCACTCAGTTCTGTAGAAACACAGCCGAAAGGCCCCTGAATTATTGGTACTGTTGGTCGCAGCGTCCGACTGAGTCAATTTTTATTTTTACGTATTTTTTGACCGAATCCGATGCAACTGGTGAATTTTAAAGGAGACACAGACGGACTGATTTTGATAAAATACTATGATTTTAAGCTTCGATTTCCAAATGAACAGCACGCCGCAGACACGTAGTTCAAGGACTTCTGGACTATTGAAAATCAGATAGCTTCTGTCTCTGATAAATGTCGTCATTTTGGGGGATTTTTCAAAGATAACATCGTCTTTTCAACCCGCCGGCGGGTTTTGAGGTTCAGAGGGTTAATTAATTAGACGGTAGTGGCTTGATATAGTCTAATTTGACCTGCCACAGTTTCATAAAGGAGCCTATTTAGACATTTTATTGCTGATTTTAGTAACTCGACCACTTTTGTAAGCACGCACTTAACTCCATGCTGGTAGCGTTGCCGCTCACATAAATGCTGCAAAGAGAGAGAGAGCCGCTTACTTTACAAAACAACGGGAGCTACGTCAGAAACCGCGTCGCTATTTATTAGCTACATATTCATCACAAAACCTGTAGAATAAATAAAAATATTTGCAGCACAACACCTCACATACAGTATCATTAATTATTGTTTGTAATTTACCCCATATTTAACTGAAATTCACTCAAACACCGTGTCAAGTGTCGCTCCCGCCGAGCAGAGCTTTATAAAAGCAGCAACAACAGGTTTGTAGCCGCCGCAGGTTAGACAAAGAGAAACGTTACGGACATTTGCGAAACACAAAAGGCTTCAAGGTTACATTTCTTCCTTTCGTAGATGCAGCAGGTGCTGCGTCAATGTAAATAGAAAAAGGCACAGATGAGAAAATCTAATTAGTAAAATTGCCTCCTTTGTGTTGGTGAAACGGACAAAAACGAAAAAAGCACCTTCCTATTAACCTATTTCCTTGTGCACTGTGGCCATGGCAGCAACGTCACAAGCTGTGTGCCTGCTGTCCTTTTGTCCTGAGCAAAAAAAAAAAAAAAATCCAGGCCATCCTTTTTACGCAGTAACTACTCCAGCCCGGGGTTGGAGGGAAAAGAAAAGAGAAAAAAAAAAAAAGAGTGTTTATTATGACTTTAAATATCCCATCAAGGTCTTATGATGGATTGACATTGGCAATGGGGGAGAGGAGCTGTCTGTTTACTGCGACGCCAGATACAAGGCAGGGGAAGAGGCAACACACAGCAGTGTTCCATCTTACATGAATGCAGGATGGTGGCTGTTGCCTTGGGCGTGCTATTGAGTGACGCGGAGGACACATTATGCAGCATCTGCACCATTATTCTTTTCTTCCACAAACAGTTCAACAGTTGAATAAGGACAATCTTCTTTAAGTGGCAATGGAAAAACACTGATGAACTGTGCCAAAAGAAGAAGAAGAAGAAAAGAAGTTTTTTTTTGCCAAAATGAGTGGGAAAGTAGCAAACTACTTAAGATTTAAAGCGAGAGAATAATCAAACATTTTTATTTAGTTAACGAATCAATCAACATATGTGTTCTCGCAGAAAAAAAACAGCTGATTTAGCCGGAGAAATATTCATCTGTGAATGAGGGAGGGCTTAATTATGAATGAAAGGAAGGCACTTCACATGAACCAGATCTTTGTGGTGATGCACTATGTATGAACCCAGGACCGTGGCTCAGGTAATGGGCCTCCAGTTTTTTTTTTCTCTTCCTCCTGGGATGGAGTGGCAGGAGAGAGTGGGGGAAAGAAAAAAAAGAAAGAGCTATGACAGGGCTAACCATGCATTCTAATTCCTGTTTTTCTGTGCATTAACAGCAAGCGAGGTCTCCCCGACCCCCGGCGACCCGGCAGCAGCTGCCCCCGACCATCTACATCTCAACGAGCGCAGCTTTTAACACCTGGTTTCAGAAATATCCCCCCTCAAAAAGCCTCCCACGTAACTTTCTCCGTGCTTTCCAAATAGCGCGCCTCATCCCCGCCACCACTCTTTATATCTGAATGTCACAGGCAATTCTCAGCTCCAGGCAAACGGAAAAGAGGGATGGAAGGAGGGGGAAGAAGTGGCCCAGATAAAAGCCCTATAGAGCTGCAGATACCAAAACAGCTCCAGATAGCCTTCCTCCCCCCCCCCCTCTCTCTCCTCTTACCCTGCAGGTAATGATCTAGGATAACTTTAACCTTCAACTATCCTGACCTTCCACAGAGGGAGAAAAGGGAAGAGGCGACAACCCCGGACTGACCCGGCAGCGGCGGCGGCGGCGGAGGCGGGAGCGTTTCCACGTCTTTCCGAAGGTTGCGCCACATCTCGAAACACATAACCGACTCTGTGATCAATTAGCCTAATAGCCGCCTTGCTGAGGTGCTCCAGGTGAGAACTGGCAGCCGATGTCACAAATTAATCACCTGAGTTAGCCTAATTAATTAAACCTCTGGTGGAGGCTGATAACGACTCTCCCAAGAGCGTCTAAATTGGTGGTCCGCATCTGCGACATTTGGCTTTGGAGATAAAGACTGCAGGTAAAAGCAGCGTATACGGGCCCACTGTTGGCTGTCACCCTTAAATAAAAAGACGATGACAAGAGGTCCGTGCGGATTAATTAATAGCGCTCTTCTTTTTTACTTTGGATTTATTTGTTTCACGCTGTCACAGATAGGTCCGTGAATAGGTTGGATTATGAGGCTTTTTAATGGGTTTAACCCTGTCGGCGCGGAAATTACAGACGTTCAGCTACAGTAGGAAGAAAAATCAGCATTTACATGGGATGGACGTTGCTGTTTAGCCTCACTATGCTATTGTATTTAAAGGTCCAGCTGTCATAAACTCACACAAGCTACAAACTTTGCTTCAGTGACTGGATATGTCATTAATTAAGTGAATAAAATAACTCAAATAGATGGAATATATTCTTCAAATTAGATTTCAAGCTTGCATTTCTATCCTTAACTCTGACAAAGCTCTCTGTTGATGGTGTTGTGGGTGTGGACACTGACAACAACAACAACCCCTCCTCCCACCACCACCCTTGGATTGACCATTTAATAGATTTGAAGCCCTGTTAGACCAATTATCCGGTGACAATCGCACACCTGGTTTCGGTTGAATACATCTGTCTGCCTCGCGTCTTTGTCCACTGTGACTTTGACGAAGACGCTCGTGTTGAAATGTGAGTCTGTTTGCACAAATTAAAGGCCGCGAGTTAATCAGCGTGCTCCAGTCTCCTTTTGTGCTGGGGAAAATTCGCTGTCCTTGAGCTGAGAAGCACCTGCTTCAGCTTCTTTCTTTTTTTTTCTTTTTGCTGGAAGATGCGCAGAGAGCCGTGATTCTACTTGTTATGTCTGTGCTGAAATTCTACATATCAGGGTGAGAGCGGCAGTCAAAACAGTTTATGCGCACCTGAGTCATCATATGGAGACCTCTCACATGGTCACATAGGGAAGAAATACTCATAGAATATAATGTCTAATTGCTAAATGTGTGTTTAGGCCACAACTGAAGGATTTCTTGTTGCAGTACTTCTGCGTTTGAAACTGTATCTGCTCCTTAAAAACATAGATTATACTAATCCTGGGCTGTTTGCTCGTGGCATTAGACAGAAACAGGTTGTGCTGAGCAGAAAGTGATTGCCATCCAAAACACGGAGAGCTTCTGAGATAAAAATCAGACAACACTGACACTTTCCAGAGGAGAGGAACTGTCTTTGGGTCATGGCTGAACAATGACACCGAGGCAGAATTCATACATTTAATAGATTCAATTAGACTGTCGTGACACACTCTCGAGGGGCTACACAGACAATCAACTCTGCAAATGAACCCTTACTGTTCTGTATATTTGTTCAACGTGGGCACGAATTCAGAAATTCTGCTTCCAACTCGTGCCAACGTTGCAATTTAACATGATTTCCCATTAAACATACTTATTCATGCATGCAACAGCAACACCTGAGAGGTGAAAAAAAAATCCACATTTGCTTCTATACGTGGGTTTTACAGGGTTGTGGCGTACAAATGAATTTGTACTTTAAATAACTCCTCATTTCTGTACTAACTGATATGTACTGATAATACAGAAAAGGATACGAGCTTATTAAAGACACCTACACACCATTATGTGACACAATAAAATACAAAAGGCACTTAATCAGAGTCGGTTCACTGGTTCGAGTGTGATGTTCGAAGCTTCATTAGTTTACTCCGGCCTGAAATATTTTCGGGGGAGAAATCAATAACGTCTACATATTCCCTCCGTACTATATAACAGGCTTTTCCTGGCTTAGCAGGACGAGATAAATTGCAGCGGGCTTGAGTTTTAACAGTATTTATGGTGGCTAACAGAGGCCCTCCTCTCTCAAGAGGGCACCATCTCCCTTGGAGGAGAAACGGTTTACCCACACAGCAGGGTTTCCATTAGGGACGCTCTCATGAGAGACAAGCACCACCTAGTGTTGGACCGACGTACTGCACGCTACATGCACAAATAATGAACATCAACAAAAAGGCCGTTTTAATCACTAAGGCTCGCTGTTTTAGTGGATTCACTTTTTTTTCAGCTTGTCAAGGCTTCAACTTTCCCTGACAAGTTCTGAATCTGCCTTCAGTCTAAAGATACATCACCACCGACAGCTCACCTCCACAGCCCTGTACATCTTAGCTGAATTCTCATAACTGTTGAGGCCACCTCTGCTAGCCTGTCTCATTTTCCTTACTTTGTCCAGGTGAAAGCTAGAGGGCTTTTTTTTTTTTTTAGATTACATGCAAGCCCCGCTTACCTCTGATTTGTTCAGGTAACAGCCTCATTAGTCTGCCCCCCTGCCCATTCCTGGCCCTCCCTTCACCCTTAGGCACCTGCCGTTTGCCACAGGTGGGCATGTAATTGCTCTGTGGTGTGGTCATGTTCTGAGTGGTTAGGAGCGAGCAGCCTTGCTAATGAGGCCGCTCACTGTGTTGCTTCTTCGCTGCTGAGAAATGTATCGGTGTGTGTGTGTGTGAGTAGGCAGGTGCGTGGCATCGCATACATCTGGTACGCTGTTGTAATACAACACAGCTGCTTGCTGGTGCGTCAGAGACTGGGAAAAAAACATGGCGAGTAAGATGGAGTCAAAGTTTTAAGTGTGTGAGAGTCAAGCAGAGAGGTAAAAGCGTATTGGGAGAGGATTTCGTCTGCACTTACTTGAGAGGAGTGCATCTCCTGCTTAGGCAGTGGACTCACCACTACTAGCGTTTAATTAGTCCTATAAGGTGTGGTCACTCTGCTGGACCTGTCAGTCGCTTTGTTCGGGTTGTGTAGCAGTAAGTGTGTAGTCTGAAAGGCAGTATACTCACTAGTGGTGCACTGTTTGTCAGTGGCCTCGCCCTGAGTGCTGCTCCTGGCCTGCTCCTCTCCTGCACTGTGGTGCTTTCTGGTGGCCACAGCGCCCGGAGCTGCAGTCAGCTGAGCCGGCGTCTGGAGGTCTGCGGTGCCCACAGAGGATCAGTTACTGACAATGAACAACACACTTTTTTTTTTCTTTTGCTTTGTGTGCATGTGCAATTCTGTGTGTGTAGATGCGAAAAACACTTCTAAAAAACACACTGCTGGCAAGAGTGTTGGTGTGTGTGTGGATGTGTGTGAATAAAACACCAAAAGAGTAGGAAGGTGCTGTGACAGACGCTGAAAAAAATGTGATCTGACAGGAAAAAGATGCTGAGTGAAGAGCAACTGCGTGTCACTCAGCCCAGGTATTAAAATAAATAGGGCTGTAGAGACCCGAAGAAAATCCTGGTCGACTGCAAACGCTCCTACTCCAGAACCAACGCGTTGGTCGCAGGGGGAAAAAAAAGAATCTACACTTTATCTGTAGATCAACTAAATGGGCCACAGAGCACTGAGTGCACTCTGGTGCACTGGTAGCTTTATTGGCCTAAATGAATTATAAATAAACATAAAAAGCTGGTATTTGCAGCATGTTAAATCATTTTAACCTTGTTATTTTATACTCAAATGACAACATCAGACTTGGAGCAGACTAGCTTGCATCTGTGCATATTCATGATTTCTGCAAGTAGGACTCTGCCGCTGCTGTTTTTAACGTGATCTTCCATGTTGAGTTTGCAAAGTTCACCGTCGACTTTTTTGGACAGATGACTTCTTTGACATGGGGTCAGCTAGTTTGGAGCCAACTTTGAGTAAATGTTCAGTTAAGGTTAAATAAGTTAGACCCAGCAGTGTCTATTAGGTCGGGCGCAGTCGAATCTGTAAAAACGCAGGGGTGTTGGCGAGCAGTCTGTTCCTCCTGCCATCAAATATAATGGATTCATTCTGAAAGGCTATTGATGTAGCGCTTTTCTCCTCATGACAGTAACACCGGCGATTGACCGACCAATGAGAACGATTGGATGAGAGCGTATCGACCAGCAGTCAACCTGAGGCTACAGCCATTAATATATAAACTGCAAAGATATCATTTGCAATGGTTTCATGTTTCGCTTTGAGTGTGACGGGACTGGAAAACAGAGCTGGACTACGGAGGCCCTGAAAATGAGACATTTCAACTCTGACATCAAGTGATATTGAAGTTTTTAGCTAAATTAATCACAACTCCTTTCATCTTGTCACGGAGGAGGAGAAAAAAAAAGAAAAAAAATCCCCCAAGATGCACTGTGAGTTTGGAACACTGCTGCAGCTGGACATCATGTAGGGCCGGTGCTAATTGATAGCTTTATAGCAGGACCTTGACTGCAAGATGAAATATTTACACCGCTGTATTCCTCCTCTCAGGCAGTTGACTTCTGCTCCTGCAATATTCATTTAGCATCCTGTGCTTTTAGTTGCTAAAAGAGGAAATCAAAAGCAACAGGGTGACTTCAGAAAACTGCCTTCGCTTTGATGAAGTTTGCTGCTTGACACGGACGAGTCAGGCCTCTGTGACCCGAGTAAAATGTCAATAGGTCCTTGTTCCGAAAGAGAATTCGGATCTTTTTGTGCTTTGGCTTTCAAACATTTTAGAAAAAATGTAACCAGAGCACAAATCAGGACGAGCCAGAACAAAAAAGGGGGGGAGAGCGCGATTGTCACATCACTTTTAATGATACAGAATATCCTGTGGTTTGTGCTCGGAACTAACCGTTTTGTTTACATAAGCCAGGCGAGACACTAATAGAGCTGTGGGTAGACTTCTTGCTGATTTTATACGTGATGTGATCCAGAAAGCTGGGGATTGTTTATGGTGAGCGTACACTGATTGCATCACGGTCACATGTGTGCAACATGTGCAAGCAGCGACTGTCCCTAGTCGTGAATGTGACACCGAGCTATCGCGTTCTGTGTCCGTCAGCACGCAGAAGGATTCATGTCGAGGATCATCGCCGGTGAAAAGAAGCGGGTCTGTGGATACGGCCAAGAGAAGAAACTGCAGTTTGTACAGTGGAAGAGCTCACCGTTTCCAAAACTGGACAAGGCACGTCTGGTCAGGAGTGCACCATGAGCATGCTGGTTGCTTTCCTTCTATATGTATGACGCTGTGTACTGGTGATCTGTCTCCCTATGAATGTTTTGAACACTTTTCTTGACCAATAATCAGCAGCCTTACAATCAAACATCAGTTACTTGATAAGGAAACGGAAATAATTCGGTGACATAGGTGCTTCGTATGCAGTGATGTGACATTAGCTGCTACAGTGGCTTGTGTCACATGACATGGGCTGCGATGCCAGCGGTGTACAACATGAACCACTGGGTCACGCTGACACCACTTCAGCTCGCCTACAAAATGAGAGGTTTGGCCAGCGTGCATTAAACATCACATAAGGCTTTTTCATGGTGGCCCTTTACTCACTAAACTCCCACAATGCTAATTAGAATTTCTACTTTCTCAAAATGAAGAAACAGACAGAATAAACTAAACTGCGTCGGTAATGATGGTTGACGTATTTACATAACGACATTTCCAGAAGGGTTTCAAGTGTTGCATGAGCACTGGGAGCAGTGTATCGCTGCACAGGGAGAGTATTTCGAAGAGGAGAGTGGTCCAGTTTAAATAAATAGACACAATCTCAGAACTTGGTGATCGTAATATATACTGTATGATTTACTTCCTATTTCCTGTGGTTTAATTAAAATTGTGCATGGACTTGTGTACATGTATGCTTGTACACAGACCTACTTTGTGCAGGCCAGTTCACAGACAGATCTAACCTGTACAGCCAAAAATACTAATAAATGTCACCGTTTAGTGACGACTACTCACATGGCTAAGTGAGAACAGTGTAACACAGCCACTGGGCTCGATATAAGGAAATGTGTTCATTAGCCTGTTCCCATGTGGGCAAGTAAAGCAACAGGATTATTTCCATATGGTTATACGGACCTTGATGCTTAATGTATGACAACTTACATGAAAGTCAATATTTAGTTTAAGCTTATCGTTTCACTGCACTGTACGTGTGCTTCTCTGTGCATAAGCCTCATTTAGATTTACCCTCCGTCCACTCAGCACTGCTTGGGGCTGTTTGGTGAGAGCACAAATACAGAGCGTCAGGCAGACAGCGAGCACAGAAGGTAGCGTCTGAAACACTGGAGCCTCGGGCGTCACTCCTTTCTGCGCCACATACTCTGCACTAAAAACTGAACGCTCCATCAAGCACTACTGGGCTGCCCTGCAGTTTTTTTTTTTCTTCCCCTCGTCTAAAAAGCAGGTTTCAAGTCTCTGAAAAATTTGATCAAAGACAAAGAGACACGGGGAAAGAGACCAGGCTGGGAACCACGCAGCCAACATGGACTGGCAGGGGCTCATTATTCAAATAAATGTATAATGCTAGATAAGCAAATTGCACTTTTAAGGGGTGTTATTAGTCTGCTGACCCAACAATATAATCACCATTCCTGGACAGAAACGAGCAGCGCAGACCAAATTTACTATTAGGTGTCCACTAAGTAGTTATTAAAGTTTATCATCTTGCAAAACTGTGCTTTTTTTTTTTTTTTTTTTTAATAAGCACCAAAGTGCTAATTTAGGATGTTTGGGCCTGCAGATTTTTCCATTTCGCTGCAGCGTGTTAAAAATAAGTTCTTACCCCTCTTTCTGCGCGCCTCCTTGATCTCTTCACACATGCGGTCGAACTCGGGGTCCAGCTCGGCAGCAAATATAGCATGTGCTGTGTCCTTTAAACTGCATGCTCGGTGCCTGATCACCTTGTCTGAGGACGGCAGGAAGAGAGAGAGAAAAATAGTGTTAGAACACACACTGGGTAGATGTATGGGCATGTATGTCCAAGGATACGTCCTGAATTCTACACAAATCTATTAGTATCTCTGCCGTGGCATTGTTAGATTTCTTTTGCTTGCACCATTAAGGTATGTTCTCTCCCCACCCCCATCATGCATGTAAGGCAAAGAGTCAATAGCAAGGCCAGCCTTATTTCACTGTGAGAAAGGGGATTGTAGTATTTTCTCACAGTTTCAACAAAGGGAGAGTGTCGGCTTTGGTGAGAGATGTTAACGGGCAGAACTCAGACACGCATGAAAGCGCTGAGATCACTGCCTCGAACATTTAAGACAAAAGGTGCGCGCATGTATGCACGCACAGGCGCATATACATAGGATTTGGAATATTTTTAAACTGCACACTCATTATCCGTCGCACTCCTTACACCTTTATTACTCCTGTGCCTCTTCCCCCCTCAGATGTAGCGCGGCATCATTAAATCCTGCTTCTTTTTTTTTTTCCCCCTGCTCCTGCATCCATGGAGGGAAAAATAAAGAGCGCGCTGCAGAGGCAGGCTGAAAGCATAGCCACTGTAAACAGGCCGTCTCTCATTACGCCAGGCGGTGGGAGAACAGTTCAGGCATAGAGTGGCAGAGGGGTCACAATCTGCCAGCTTCCGTTGTCTAATTGGAAGATGGCTGCTTAATTGCAGTGGAGGCAATTTGGGTGGTTGCGTGCGCTTTTTCCCACTGACAGCGCGTCTGAGTGTGTGTACACGCAAGTGCATTATAAGGGCGAAAATGCCTGTCAGTGGAGGAGGTGTCAAAGGCCAGGTGGGATGCCGAGAGCTCATCAGCACCCTCATGGGCTCGGCCTAACCTCCCCATCTAGAATAGACAAGAACGCGCTGACATACAACGCTGTTGCTTCATAGTAAAAGGGGTTGTTATCGCCATTTCCCTCAAGCAACTAAGAAGCATTTGTGACACAGAGCAACATAGTGGAGCGCAGAGATATCACCCTTTTTAACATAAAGTAATTATTGAGCAAGGTGGGGAGGTCCGAGACGAGGCAACCGACATGACTGTACGCGGAGGACTTTACGATAAAGTTAGCGTGAAGGACAAGCAGCAACAGACCACTGAGGGATAATGAGGTTGTTTCCCAGCACTCCGAAAGCTGGTGCAGAACTTCCCCAGCGGCATAATTGCGCAGGGTCTGGGCCATATTCCCTGGGCCAAGCGCTGTGTGAGCAGGCAAAGGGCCTCGTTAGTCTTCTTTATTAAACTGCCTAATTGCATTTTTCCCCTTTAGTGTATCATTTGTAGACCCTGCATTCCAACAAATGACCCGGGCCCTTCCCTTGCAAAGACAGAGATATGATTTATTCATTTGAGCAGAGAATTGCTTCCCATTAGTATCAGACAGCTCGATTCTTGCGAGCGAACTGAAACAGCCAAACTCAGAAGGCGAGAATTAAAACGGTCATATTAGTTAAACGCTCTAAAGCAGGCCGACTTACGCGGAACTTCGGTTAATATCAAAATATTTCGTCATGCTGGGGATTTGAATCTCGGAGTGAAAACCCCTTTCTTTCCGTCTAACAAGCTCGTCTTGACTTTTTCGCCTCGCGTTACTTGTTTGATGTAAATGCGACGTATGCATATCTCTTCCCCCCGTCGTGCAAACGTTAAAAGCAAAAGCATTTGCAAACAAGATGCTTCTCCGTTTGAGTGCAAACGTGTGTTCCAGCGCTCATCACGAAGCCGATATCACACGAATGGAAAGGTGGCGAGATGGGAAACGAGCATGGGGTATGACAAAAATAAATAAAAAAACAAATCGGTTGGAATTGCCAGAGATGCAATTAAATTTTCATGCATATGCAGGCCTCCGCAGCTACACAGCACAAATTACAATGCTATTTTCAGTGCAGGCGGTTTGCACTGCACTTCATTTGAATCTCCAAGTTGAATCTTTTGTAATTTTACTGCCTGGAAGCCCTCTTCTTAAGTCATTAAGTTTTAACTCTAATTACTTTTTATTTCTACAGTGGTGGTCTAATGGAACACAATAAAGAAGCACATGGTCAGATTTATTTGGATTGTGTAATACTGACTCATTATCAAGAACCATGTGACCCTGGAAGAAAAAAAATGGAGTATCGTTGGTGCTTCCTATAAATATGCAATGCAAGTTGTGAGAATAATAAGAAGACTTGAGTTGGGGGATTAAATAAATTCTACTTTTGGGAAGATTAACTTATTTGCTTTCCTACCCAGGGCTGTATGGGAAGTTTGATATAAATAAAAGATGTGCGCGTTAATTAACCCTCTGGACCCCCAAAATACAACCAGCAGGTTTGACGGACATGTTATCGCTAAAATAAAATACAAATTTAAAAAAAAAAAAAAAAAACAGGAAAGAAATTACACCCTTACACCAACTGGAAAAAACAGGAATAAATCAAATCTAAACTTTAAATGGGGTTTCAGTTAAAAAATAAATAGGAGATTTTGTATGAAAATAAAGGAAATCCTCAGTTTAACCAAGAACCATGATCGCTTCTACAATCATGTGGCGAAAATTCTGCAAAAATCCAGCTGAACCGCAGGCTGTGTTTGCAGAAAGGAGGCAAATATGGAGACATATTAAGAGCTTGAGAGGGAAACAAAACACTATAGAGGTGCCATCAAATTGGTAGAAGATACATTCTGCATGGTGAAATACCTTTTATCAGCTGACGTCCAGAGTAGTGTGAAAAAAGGCTAGCTCTTTGGCTAGTAAAAACATAGGTGGTCCTATCGAATGAAGAGTCACCATTTTTTTCCAGGTATATGTCGTTGTTTGTAAAATGAATAATCCGATAAATGTAATTTTTTTTTTTCCCCATTTTTTAAGATTAATGGCATTTCAGCTTATTTTATACTGAAGATGCATTTTCCATTCTCTCTACTTCTAGCCGTGGTTGTGCCGTTTCCATAGAGGTGCAGGACTTTATGTTGGAGTGAAAAATGTGACAGGAGCAAATAAAAATTGAAACTGCTTGAGGTTGAAAGGGTTAAAAAAACAGCACTCAATTGCATACGAATGCCTTTTATGTATTTCTTAGCACATACATTCACAGTATGACTTACATGCATGTGTGTGTGTGTGTTCATGGAAACGTGAAAGCATTCTGATCCTCACCTCCGGGATCCTTGTCAGGATTATATTCTAAAGCGTTACTGCAGATGAGGTCAATGTCCACCAGAAAGTCCTTGACTGTCAAGTACTTGTAGGTGTCAATCTTTGTCATGACAGTGGATAGGTCCATGGGCTGCCTAATCACCTCCAGGTAGTCTGACACCTGACACACACACAAACACAAGGCTCACTTTAACATCGATGAAAGCCGTGAGTGAGATATCAGGGGTGTCACCAATCCATTTCACTTTACCTCCTCAATGTCAACTGGCTTGCTGAAGATGTTGAAACGTTTGTCAGTGGCCAGGCGCTTGGTCACGTCCCTGAGAAAGAGCCTGAGCTCCCGTAATGTGTTTTCCTCCTGCTCAGCCAGGCGGCGCTGTTCCTCTGCTGATAGGACTCTGGGGCCCGGAGCGTCCGCTACCGGCAGTACCTCTTCACACCTCTCTGTGGGGGGAGAAAGCAGGAAAAGTGAACCCTACGCTATAAAGTTCTCACACAGCTTCTATCTATAGGCAAGCCTTAAAGTGTTTGTATTTAGAAAAAACATTCCTGTTGTTGGAAACTCAAGGATCTTGTGGTTTGCCAATAGCTACACAACAAAAGGCCTCAGCTCAGCCACAGGCAAAAGCAACACCACATCACAGCTTATGCTGATCAGTCATGTCTGTGCAGACTTTAAAAGAATTAAATCAAACATATGAAGTGTGTTTAGGTGATAGAAGACAGTTGCAGCCATTACAGTAGACAACACAATATGGACGCTGCCACTAAGACGCACACACATTTTCAGTAGAGCAGCACAGAAGATCTGCACAAACACTAGAGAAAAAAAATGCACCGAAGATGAGTGTCACCAATTCAGCATCCCACCGAAATGTGGTTAAAATCTCTCTCGAGTTGTGTGTTGATCATCAGCCAGAGAAATGTTTTCACCCAACGTTATGTCGTCCATTTTTTGTAATAATTAGTGTATTAGTTCTTGAAATGTGGCCAAAAAATGGGTTCAGTGCAGTCGCGGCGACTTCTAACCTTTGAATTCGGTTCATCGCAGCCCAAATCGATGTTGGAGACAGATTTAATGAAACTGTAATGAAGAGCCCTCCAGTCATTCCTGATGTATTGTGTTCACAGAAATAGACCGGAGCAGAGGTCAGAGCGACCCTGACCTTTAACCTGGGTGAGGTGGGGGATTGGACCAATCGATAACAGCAGCGTCCTCCTTGGCCTTCCTCACCTCTAACACTTCTAATCAACAGTCGGCGCTCTGACTTCATAAATTCTGGTCCGAGTAGACCGTTTCTACAAGAGCCATTCTGGACTTCAGTTGAATATTTTGTTCAAGAGAGAGATTTGCTTGTTTATTTCCGATTTTGTGAATAACTGTACACAGCATTTGTGTATAACGAGCACTTAGCAGCTTTTGTTTGCATCCGTTTTTCCCTTGTTGATTCCTGTCATTTGTTTAACCTTTGTTTTCATTATTAGGGATTTTTTTTGTTGTTGTTTGGGCCATTGCTCATCTCTGAAGTAGAATAAAAACTGTGTAACTGAACTCATATTATGTAGCTGTTGTGTCCAGGTTTCTCCTACACTAGACTGGGATGCACTGCTTTATACTGGTGGTAGTGGTGAGAGGACGGCTCACTGCACCTGAACCAAACAACATTCAGCACATCAGGGACTCTCTGCTTAAACTCAACAACCCTGCGAGTTCTGCACCACCAACAAATCTTGTTTCTTCCAACCTTGAAGAAACTGTTCATGACTGCAGCTAGAGCAGGGCGCCTCGACGCAAATCGAGGAAGCCGAGCAGGAGACGAGGACGGCACAAGCCGGTGTCTCGCATCCCTTTGGTTCCATCAACTTGGCATTAGCCAGAATGGAGGATGACGCCTCTGAGCGAATTTTTCAAACTGTGCAGAGACCTCGGTGGCTATCTCCAGACGCTCCTGATCTAATTTTGGGCGACTTCAATCACTGTTCACTGGAGAAAACCTTCAGGGGCTTTTATCAGCATGCGCCTTGTCCCACCAGGAAAGACAACATACTTGGCTGGTGTTACAGCTCTCTTAAAAACATCTATAAATCGATTTCACTTCCCTCCCGCTGGGCTCCATGGATCGCAATTGTGTGTATCTGGTTCCATCATAGCGCACGTGTCTTCAAACGGGGGGAACTGCAAAGGCTGTTTGGAAAGCAACAGCCTGGGAGGTGTTAACTGAAATCTGACAGCGATGAACTTGGATTCGGACGTGAAATAAAATAAAAAAATCTACCCCAACAGAAAACCACGGGAGAAAGTATGAAATAAGAAAAGACGGAGTTTTAAAACAGGGAAATCTTCCAGAGCTTATGTCTGAACAAAAGGAGATCAATTATGAAGAAAAGTAAGAACATTGTGGGTTCAGTCGGGGACAGTTTCAGGACAACGGTGATCATTTTTAGAGGAGTTGCATTAGACGTAAAGTTTGGCGCAAAAGCTCAGCTACAGATTTGATGCACAAGATTAAAATAATGAAGAAGCCACTTAAAAAAAAAAAAAAAAAATCAAATCCATTCATCTGGCCGCTGCTTTTAATCTTCACACTCCTGTGAATACTTTTAAAAATAATAAAAGTAGAACAAGCGCTGGCCCTGATAATGTTTGGGGGGGTTTAATGCTCACCCGCTGTGCTCTATATTTAGTTGTGTTTTTAATCTGTCAGTCTGTCAGTTAACGGTGGGAATAATTCACCACAGTGCCTTTTTTCCAAACCCGACTTTCTTAAGGACTTCATATGGCAGCGGATTGCTACCACAGCGAAAAACAGATTCGTACCATATTAGAAAATGATGCTTATTTTGTTCAGTAAAAAGCAACCGGGCTTGAAGCTCGTAAAGATTTTTCGCCTCTCATCCGAGACTCCAGAAGCCTCTTGGATAAAAGGAGAAACATCTTCATGAACCTAAAAGAGAAGTCCAGCTTCTTTTCGCTGAAGGATTACCTGGATGACTGAGAATCTACACAAGATACTTTCACGTTATAACAAAAAAAAAACTTTCTCGTACACTTTTGATCTTGTTAGAACATGAAACTCATGTTTGATTTAGGTGCGGAGGACAGATAGACGCCTCATTTACGCGACGTGATCGAGTTCTACTTCGTGCCCCAACTGAGACGAGATTCTGCCGTTACCCAGCATGATGGATGACGTTGTGATAATACATGTATCCGTGGAGCCTTCGGCGCCGCTCCAGCCGATCGATGAGAAATGACACCTCCTCCAGAGGGTCGCTCTTCCTTCTGTGCATGTTAAAACCCTTCATCGTGGACGCATGCTTATTACAGTATCACGTACCGTGCTCGATGGCAGCAGAGGGAAAGAACTGCTAAATGCCACTGAGCATCTTCTTGACCCAATCTGGAACAAAGGAGAGGTTTCAGGATGCTACGCTAGCTCTGAGCTTATTGTTAGTGGACTTCTTTGCTTTTCTAAAGTTAGTTTTTTTTTGCCTTTTTGCCTTTATTATATAGGAAGAGAGACAGGAAAGTGGGGGAGAAGAATGGGGGAAGTGCCATGAGCGGGATTCACACCCATGGCCGCTGCATCGGAGACTGTAGCCCCTGTACAAGGGTGGCCAGCTCAACCAGGTGAGCTATAGCGGTGGCCGTTAGTGGACTTTCTATTCAACGCCATAGAGCCACATCTGCTGGTCCAATGGACAGAAGCATAGTGGGCCAGATTTCCTTACATGCAGGGCGCTAAAAGTGACAGTAAATGGTCCATTTTCCAAGCGAACATCCACCAACTCTCCCCAAGGATGTATCCTCTTTCTTCTACTGTACACTAATAGCTGCTGCTGCATGTATGACAGCCCTCACGTCTACAAGCAGAAGACACAGAGCCCGTTAAATATTGAATAAAAAAACTTCCCACGGTCCTGTTGTTGACTATTTTATAAACTGGCGTCCTGAATTGTTTTTTTAGCGCTGAAGGACGTGCGCATTGATTTTCTTACTCTCCTCCTGACGTTACAGTGATTGATGGCCGGAATATAGAAACAGTGGAGTCCTACAAGTATTTGGGAACTATACTAGACAAACTGACATTTGAGAGTAATACTGACACGGCGCCCGAAAAAAGAAAAAAAAAAAACAGCAGCGTCTCTTTTGTCTCGTGAAGTTCCAGGATGACAGGACCCCGGTGACGATGTTTTATCGATCTTTTATTGAGTCTGAGCAAGACTTTCTACTTTATCTGCTGATATCAATCTCTCAAGGTCAAACATAAAAAAAAGAAAGCCGGTTAATATCTGCAGCGGAATCACTGGCACTGCACAGGCCTTTCTTTTTGATTTCATTTCTTTCATTGATTTAGCAACACCCACAGGCCCCGTCGTGCTTTGCAGCTTCGCCTCCTTTGTTTGTTAATTATATTACGGAGCAATAAATAACTTTACCAAATCAAACACAGCTGGTTTTATTTCGCTTCCCTTTACCTTGGCGGAGCTGGGACGTAACACTGGGGGAAATCCACCAGGATCCGCACAACAAACAGTTCTATAAGAAAGCCGAATCCGTCCCGTTTGATTGTTTCCATCCTTTACATCAACAGTCTCGGTTTCTGACATCTGGTACCCTCTTCAGACTTCCACTCGCTAAAACCAATAGATTCAAACTCTCTTTTATATCCTCCGCCGGCTCCTTCCTGAACTCCGGGAGGAAAAGGCAGCTATTTGCAGAATGCTTTAACTTCATAGTATGTTTTTTGTTTTCAGTGTTGCGTTTATGTGCGCCGCGTTTTATGTTTGTTAAACGTACGGCATCCTGCAAAACCAACTGCCTCATTTGGGACGAATACATTTATTGATTGATGCACTGATCGTGTTGGGGATAATAATAAACTACTAATAATACATTTTAATTTCAATCCTGTTTATTGGCTCCCAAACAAATTTTATTCACGCTGGTTTAAAATGAACAATCTACTGCAAACACTAGTTTATGCATTAGTCATGCTCTTTAAATGCTGCATGTCTCCTTGTGCATTTTTTGAATAAATCGTGAATCGAGCATTATTCTCGTAGGCGGCTTCAAAAGGCAAAGGTAATCTTGAAACATATTTTTTCTAAAAGGCAAAAATATGTCATTTATAAGAGCCAGAAATTGCACATACAGGATAAATAGTTGGATCTTCGACCTTGCGACCGTCCTTTAACTGATCGAGTTGGACATACCGTTCACACCAAAAATGCTTTGCTTCTACCATGAAGCTACAAATCGCTCAGCTGTGACCAACAGTCACCGCACAAAAATTCGGCGGATTTGTTTCTGCCAAACTTCAGGCTGTGTTTACACAGAGCAGATGGGAGACAAGTATGGAAACAAACTAATAACGTGAGTAATGAAAGACCTGCAGTGTATAGAGCCGCCAGTCTTCTTCCAGTGTTGGTGACATTTTACAGTTTTTGCAGAATGAATCAAGAAATTCAACTTTGGCGTTTTCCTCTTTTTTTATTTTTTTTAAATGATTTAGGTCATTCGATGGTTAGCACCGTTGTCTCGCAGCTAGAAGGTCGCCGGTTCGCGTTCTGGTGAGGACACCCGGGATCTTTCTGTGTGGAGTTTGCATGTTCTCCCCGTGCAGTGTGGGTTCTCTTCGGGTTCTCCGGCTTCCTCCCACACAGTCCAAAACCATGTTGCGGTTAAGTGGTGATTCTAAATTGTCTGTAGGTGTGAATGTGAGTGTGCTTGGTTGTCTGTCTCTAAGTGTAGCCCTGTGATAGACTGGCGACCTG
>NW_007577897.1:57909-70877 GCF_000690725.1 Stegastes partitus
TTTTTCCCACAAGGACGGGACGGGGCTCCAGTATTGTTACAGTAAAGTGGCTGAAGTAAACAGGAAACTCTAAATGAGAAAAGTCAGCCAACAGTTACTTTTTTTTTAACTAGCTCTGCGTTTCTGCTGCTGACGTTCGTCCGTGATCAGCAGCGTTCCACAGGTGAAGAACGCAACAGGATGCTGTAGTAAGTGTTTGTTTAGCAGCGGATGAAGCGCTCAGATCCTTTACTAAATACCGCACTGCAAAAGTTCTGCATTGAAGAGGTCACTTCAAGTGTGCAGGTGTAATCAGGAATGTGTTCTGTGTTATTAAAAGTGAAAGTACCCTTGACTCTTCTCCTGCTGTATAGTGCACTACATCATTAGAATATTATTACTCATGCACGACCTTGACCGCCACGCTCTGAGAATTGAAATTGTTGAAACACAAACCACATCCAGCCCCAGTGAGTGATTGATAGACTGACTGTCCGCCAAAATCTAATGAGTTCATCTTCCAGTCTAAGTGAACGTTTGCACCAAATTTGAAGAAACCGCCCCGAGGCCCTCCTGAGATATCAATTTCATGAGAATGGGCCAGACTGACGGACGGACAACCTGAGAACATAACGCCTCTGGCCAAAGCTGCCGCCAGCACAGAGACGTAAAAAAAAATAAAGAAATATATACACACACACACGGCCAGCGTATTGGCTGCAAGTGAGAACCCAGACGCACAGTCCGATCTCAAACCTTATTCTTCCCCATTTCCTTTTAACACCACTCCAAAGAGAAAAAAAAAATCTTACCCGAGGAAAGAAAGAAAAAAAAAAAAAAATCAAGCTTTTGAGATGATTTCGGCTGAAGACAAAAACTGCAGCTACACTCCTTCGCAAACACGGGTTTTGAAATGCACTGAGGAATAGCCTCTGGCCAGCAGCGGGGTGAAGAAGCGAGGCGAGCAGACACCCTCTCCTCCTCTCCCACGGCACCAGCGCTTCGCCCAAGGCATCTGCCGACATCGTTACTCCCCAGCACCTAAGGGTACTCGACTCACGAGCAGCAATCCAAACCCTGATTCTAATTACGGTTAATCGCGGCCGGGCCCTCTCATAGCAATTCCCCTCCATGCTTGTGCGCCGGCCTCGCTGCAGGAAGTCGGGACTGCTGTCTTGGTAAAGGAGGAGCCCCTGAAGAGCGCAGCGCGAGTGGAGCGGGGGACCCCTGCCTTACATCAATGAGGAATCGACGGAGGAACGCGGGGCACCATTTCCATTTAAAAGCCCGGGTGGACAGTTCTCTCTTATTGAGCTGGAACCGAGAGCTTTGGGAACACTGAGCGCTGGGGCGAAGGCAGGGGGTAGATAGAAAGGTGGGTCAATCTTACACTTGAGTGTGCACCACCCTAATTATCTTACATCTGTACTTTTTTGTAGCTCCATCTGAGGCGAAATTAAACCAATTCCGAACATGTCAAATATTAAACCCTCATCACCGAATATGAATTAGATACTCATAGCACAGGAGAGCCTCTGCCAGCGAAATAACATCTGCTGCTCTTCCCTCACGCTGGATCCAAACACGACTGTGGGAAACACTGACAACAGAGCGAGGAAGGAAGCGTGCAGCCAACACTGCCCTCTAGGACTGACAGCAGAGATGAGTCATAACTGCCTCGTCCTGCATGTGGATAGAGCGAATACCTGTGTTCCTGAGGCGTGGAGGAGATCTGGCTGCTTGAACCAGCAGCAGGTTAGAGAAGAAGTTCCTCTTTTCCTCTTCTCCTGGAGGGCACAGCGTTACCACCTCCCCATAGGTCCTCTGGAATATACTTCTCACCTGTAGTGTAAAGGAAAAAAAACACACACAATATATTGTGAAGAGCTCCAGACAGCGAACCTTTCTGGAGACACTAAATTTTATAACTCGGATCACTTGTAAATATGCCTCCAGTTGTTTATTCTATATTTCTTGTTCAGAAGCAGCTGAACTTCTGTGCACACACACGCTCTGTAACATCCTGCATTGATCTGTAATGTTATTCTTTAAACAAGCGGATTTATAAACTAGACTTGAAGAGAATAGGATAAGAAACAGCTGAGACGAACCTCAAATTTATAAAAAGGAAACCTAACGAATGCGGATGTAATACAAACGTTCCCGTCATTTAGATATCTTTCACGTCAGAGGGAACGTTCCAGGATTAATCGCAGCACTCCATCTAACGCTACGAAGAAAACATCACTGTAATAATCTCTGAAAACAAACTAAACTCAGCCCTCATTTTGGTTAAAAACGAAGAAACCATCTTCTGAATCCGCCGCTGCTCGTCAACAGAGGGAACCAGGCGCTGTGCTAACGCTAGGCGACGGACAGACGTGAGCAGTGTGGAAATGTTAAGTGGAAGTACTGGAGGAGAATCTGTCTGTTGCATCACTGCAGAACAGAGGGACACAGACCCTCCCTGCCAGAGCCCAGTAAATGTATTATTTGGCATCTGTGTTTAAAAAAAAAGCACCATTTAACTTAATAATTTATTCTTTTGAATTTAGTTCTGGTGCTCCTAAAGTTATTAGCAGGGAGCTACTAATGGAAAAAGTTAGTCTGGAGCCCTGATTGTTATGTCTAGACGCTCGTTAATAATGAAAAGTCTCGGCACCAGGCTACACTTAAACTACAGTGACAATGGACAAAAGCAGCTGGATCCGACCAAAGCTATACGCCTGCATTGTTTCGCTGCCATCAGGTACGTAGCAGGTTGTACATCAAACTCGCTGCTCACTTGTTGGGGATCGAATCACCTGAACGTAGAAGGAAAAAGCTCCCCAACTATTTCTGTTTGGTGTCGTAACGTGAAGCTAAAAGCTGCTGATGTGAACAGTGCAGTTTGAACTCAGTCCACTTGTAAATGCGGCACTTCTCTGGATATTTGTTTTTTAATTATTTAAGCAAGCATTTATTTTAATTTACTTTTTTATCAGTAGGTTTCAGTATTAGCAAGTTTTTTTTTTGAAAAATGACACCGCCATAGTCACCGAATACATTCCTAAAAAGTTAAGTACTAAAAAAGTTTTTTTAAAAAAGGAGCACTTTATTATTTTGTCTTCTCTTCGCTGTAGCGTTAAAAACAAGACCTTAAAATCGAGGTGCGTACCTTTGCACGCCCAGTTAAGATAATGAAAAAAGATGAGGCGATTCCACTCGGGTCCTGTGGGATGTTTTACAGAGCAGCTATGTTAATTTACCGGCAAATTTACAGTCCAAACAAAAAACTGGGAAGGACAACAAGTCTGCAAACAAACGAGAAGGCGAAGCATCCATCCTGCAATTATATTACACTGGAAGGAATGCATACATACATATCTAAGGAGCTACCCGCGGTTAAACTAACATTCATCAAACTTACTGTGCACCTCGCTGGTGGGGAGCGGCTTTTTAAATCACTGCTGACTTTTTTTTTTGTCTTGGTAATTATCAGATAAACAACAATGCATCGTTCGCACGCACGGGTCAGATAGTTCCTGCATCTGTATTCGAGCTTACATGGGGGGCTTCACACATCCCAGGTTGGTTCTCGGTTGGAGCTCAAGGCCTGCTCCTGATAGAAAACGCTACTGTTGCTGACTAAGCACCAACTTTCCTCTTTTTATCCCCCCCCTCCATCTGCCATTCACATCGATCGCCTCCCTTAGCCGTGGCATGTTTGTTCTCACTGCATTGCCTTCTGTTCTCCTTCTTGGCCTCTCTCCCCTGCATTGTGCGCTCTCCCCTCAGACGAGGGTAAAAAAGGTGAAATGGAGTAAAAAAAACAAGGAAGACGGTAGGGGAGCCCGAGACAGTCAAAGTGTGCGCGGCGCACAGCGGGTAATGATTCGCGGTATTTTCATCATGATAAAGGCTGCAGGGGTGTTGACACAGAGGGAGGGAGAGCAGAAATGTGCTGATAGATGAATGGTTAAAAAAGAGGGAAGGAGGGAGGGCAGGGGAGGAGAGAACTGAATGTACAAAGAAAACTGGGAATGTGTGCCTGGCTCGAGCAACTGTAAAACAAAACTGGATACCTGCTCTCGCTGCATTATGAATTCTTAACTGAAGGAACGGACTTAAAAAGAAAACTAAAAACACGCCTGTCAGAGAGCCCGATACCACCCTGTTGCTACATCTCTGTCTCGCTTTTCTTAAGAGAAAAAAAAACAAAAATCTCCACGGCAGGTGGAAAGTTAGTTTGCTGGAGTGAATCACTTTTCATGCAGTTCACACAGGGGCAGAAGAAACCTTCCTGAACCACCACAAAGAAGTGAAAATAAACAAACCACAGGGCAAATTAAGACGTCTTGACAGCAGTATAGACCCTAAAGTGCCGCTGATATGGATTATGACTGCTGATATTACTGTTGCCTGAAAGCGAAGCTCCGGTCTCACATTTCTACGTCCCAACCCTCAGCTGTGGTCATGAGCTTTAGGTTTTGACAGATCGCGGGTATTATAAGCGGTCAAAATGAGCTTAGGAGCCGGAGTGAGCAGCTCAGAGAAGAAACCGCTGCAGCTACGTTTTGAGAGGTGTCGGTTTAGGCAGTTTGGGCCTCCACGTCGCATCCCCGTGGATGACTGAGAGGGGATCCATTACGTACTGGAAGGGATTACATGTCCCATCCGGCCTGAAAGCGCCTCGACATCCCTGAAAAAGAGCTAAAGGTTGTGACTGGAGAGGTGCCTCGCTGGCTTACGCTGCCGCTGTGGCCCGAAGTGAGAAAAGCAGCAGACGAATTTTATGCTAACTGAAGATTTCACATGCAGTCAGGAATGATGATTACATGGTGGTCGATAATGATGATTAGCTAACAAGGGAGCTAATAACAGATATCTCGAACTCGTCAACAGTTGCAGTAAAAATGAAAATCATGATGTCAAAATCAAACCATCATTAAATTGCCTTTTTCTTCGTTAGATTCCTTTCACAATCCAAACAAATGCATTCTAACTTAACCAGTGATTCTAAAATGCAAGCGTGCATGGACGTCTGCGTCTTTGTGTGAGCCCTGGTGATCGTTATATGCTTCAGCAATTCTCCAATATGTTCAATTACAAGACAACTTTCCATCATTTATCCTTCAGTGCTGACAGACTCTTACTGATGATGTTGTAACGTGTTACCGGTCAAATGCTGCCGTGTGAAGTAGATCGCTCGAGGCCACAAAGAGACAAAATGATGTATCAGTTCAATTTTTTAATCAGAAATCGGTTTACAAAAATGTTACTGATAAATAGAAAAATGCTGAATAATGGCTCTGAAAATTGGTGGACCCCTAATGGTGCATTAAGCAAAAAAAGAGCCAATATGGAAGTCATTAAAGAGATCTGTATGTTGTACAAGGTAGAGCCAGTGGCAGGTTTTTTTTTATCCTGAGCTCTGTTTTTCATCCTACGAAACACCAGGCATCGCTTTCTGTGTCTACAAATGACACAACGCCGCAAATGTCTTGAAGGAAAGAGCGTCTGAAAGTGCACTCATCTGCGTTTAAAGTGCGATTGTGGCTTTTCAGTCCAGCTTCAGTCGTGCTTCCATTCAGAGTCGCTGCAAACACTCAAGCCGGGCTGGAGGACACGTCGCACAAACTATCACCCACCTCACAAGACACAAACCTGGTTCCTGCTACGATAATAAAAACAGCGGCGGACACGTTGGATGCGGCTACCGGCGCCCGCGTCCCAAAAAGAGTTCCGGCGCTAAACATAATGACCGAAGGGAGACGATCTCCTCCTCTAACTGCAGGTATATCGCTTCTACAATCACATGTTCAAGCAATTTCCACCGGTCCTCCACAGAAAAAGGGAGTCAATCAGAGCGGAGTGAATAGCTGTTAAGGGAGGGAGGGCCGCTCTGTAGCTGGACCCAAGCCTGTACTGTCAGTTTTGGCTGGGGAGGGATGCTGCCTGTTCCCTGCTGAGGTTTGGAGCTGAGACAGCAGCTGTCACTGTGTTCTCCGTGCCAGAAAGCGAAACAACACTCTCCGAGCTAGCCAGACCACTTAAAGCACCGTATACTGCAGCATGTACACACCTTTAAAAAAACAAAAAAAACCATACCAATTCTAGCAAATAGATCCAATTGTTGGGCGAGGAAACTGCTAAGCATGCACTCAGCGTCGGCAATATTCCAGCCTTTCAGTAAATAGCCTGAAAAAAATCACTCTCTCTTTGGAATACTGTAAACTCCCCTTGATACTTTCCCATTGTAGACTTCCAAAGAGAGCCTGCAGTTACACCTGCATCACACAGAAAATCACTGGAAGCAGTCGTGGCGTTTATACGTCTCTGTGTTGACAAATTTCTCAAGAACAGCGGTTATCTTTTGGATTTTTTTTTTTACCTTTACTCTGATGAGTTCATCGACAGCCACTGCTTAAGGTTATGTCGGTACAGTATGAAAACTAGCAGAAACTTGAAACCTGCCTGACGTGAGCAATCCATCACGGTAAATAAGTTATGGAAATGGTTATACTACAGCCGAAAGCATTGATTTATTTTAAATATATTAAAGGCCAGTGCATGCATTTATTCATAGGATACATAACAGGAACATGAGACTGAAGCATGACTTAGTGAAATGTAACTACGTTCAACATAATGTAAAGAAATCAATTCTCTGTTCGTTTAGGAAATAACCAATCCATTAAGCTGGGTACGGTTTGGAACACAGTTGGGAAATATAGTAGATTTCTAACCAACCGCCATCCGTCTAACAACCAGCGGATACATTCGTAAAGGTGCGCAACACGCAGGGAGCTTTTGGGATTATTTTAAACAAGACAAAACCAGCAAGTACGTCTTTGCAAGTGCATAGTTGTGGCAAAAGTTTCTAACATGACCGGTAGATCACCTTGAGATCTTTGATAAGCAGCACACAGTAAGGACGGGCTGAACAGCTGTCCGACACCGTGAGAAACAGAGTCCGACGTCGTCACGTGAAGGACACCTCCGCTCGCAACCTCTAAATGAACAAACAGCTGGGGATGGCATATGCTATTAAACGCTCGGATCCAGTTCTCGAACGTGACTTTTAAATTAACGTTGCTTTCCAAGTACTTATCGTTTGGACTCCAACCACAAAAGACGGCTTAAATGTAATTTATTTACAGACCGATGCTCCAATTAATGATCATCTTCATTGTCGATTAACCTGTTGATGACGTCCTGAAGTGTCTCGTTTTGTCCACAATGCAAAGATATTAAGTTTACTGTCAAAGAGGAGAAAAGAAACCAGAAAATACTCACATCTAAGAGTCTGTAATCAGACTTATTTTCTAAAAAAAATTGCTCAAACTAAGTAATTAAACATTAAAATAGGTGATTGTTATTTTCATAGTTGACAACGTAATCAATTAACCGACTAATTGTTGCAGCTCAGTTAAATTCTAATAAACTGGCAAAATAAAATGACAAAATAAACAACTCCCAAATAGCTGATATATTCAACCAACAGCCCGATCCTTTCTGACAACAAAGCCTGCAAAAATGTCAGTGGTCAACACGTGGAGCAACAAGAGATCCGCAACAAAATCAATTTTTCCGTCAAACAATTTATCATCCGACATATTCATTAGCCATCTCCGAAATGTTAATTCCCGCCGTGGGAACGGTGCAGCCGGAGGCACAGCGTGTGTGGTACAAGCATGATGATTTGCTTTTTAATACAGCTTTAAAATGAGTGAAGAAATGGCCTCACCGATGTAATAATAAGGAACTGATTAACAAGTGCAATGATGCAATCCCGCCATAAAGTAGCAGCACGAGACACTAAAATGGAGAAAAACACGCAGGAGAAAGCCAGCGTCGCCTCAGGACAGTCTTGATAGCTTCATGCTGGCTCCATGTTGACTCGATCATGCTATTTATTCCATCACGAGCTTCCCAATTTTCCTGGCTAAATGCCTATGTGTTCAATGACCAAAGAAAAGTTAATCCGAAGGAAGCGGTAATTGCCGATCTTGCGCGGTTTCTGCCAGTCACCTGGTATGGTAATGAACAGCAATCTGACATGTGACACTGAGACTGAATGGTCTGTGCAACACTTCCATTTTCATACTTATTCTCTTAACACAGCACGCGAATCAACACGATGGAGTTAAGTGAAATGGAAAAAAAACCTTAATGCAATGCAGAAACCTGCGGGAAACTTTCAAGCACACAAAATAAAGATACCGAAGAATAAAGAGAAACAAAGACGGAAAGACAAGTTAAAAACGATCGGAAGAGGAATTAGAAGATTAGTCTCCGGTTATAATCACGTTTTCACTTAGTAAACACCTCCATGCAGGTGTTTTTAGATGCCAGAAAAGTGCAAACTAGAACTTGGAGGCTTTAATAAAGAGCTTAGACCTCGGTGGGTGCTGCAGTCCAGGTGCCTCGGTCCTAATGAGTAAACTACAGAGAGAGAATCATCCCAAGAGCCTCTCTCGCCTTGGAGCACGGCCAGGGTTAAGGCCTTGCCAAAACAGCAGCCACACACATGCACAGAGACAAGAACAGATAAGAACCAACAGGCAGCTCAGGCATGTTGATGTGGAGTGCGTGGCCTGGGGTGAGGACTAGGGGCTGCCAACCCCCAGACCTAATTAAAGCCCTTCTGTTGCCTGACTAGAAAGAACCCACCTCCTTATTTTTCTGTGTCTTTTTTCTCCCCCTTCCTCTGGTCTTTCTCTTTCCTCTTCCTCTAACCCAATCAATCCCTTGCAGCCTAACCCACAACAGGTGGTCTGACTCTAGCTTTGGCTTTCAGACAGAAAATAATAAATCCAAGAGGAAGGATGAAGGAGCAGGGGCAGGCATACCCAGGGAGAAAAGTGGGCAGTGGGATAAATGACAAGAAAGGGTGATGGAGCCAAAGTAGATAAAAACTCTGTGGGAGCAGATGACCTTGACTCTGTCTGCACTCGCATTTCTGGCATAAGAAAGAAATAAAAAAAGAGACCTCTGAATCAAGCTTTAGCCTCCAATACCACGCTCCTCTCTCACATAAAGGAAGCAATTGCACCAGCAGCAATATGCAATCCCAAAAGAACATGTGGCAGGGCTCCAGGTAAATCTGAAAATGTCAGCTCCTGTGAGTGTTTGTATATGCACCGTGGTCCTACCTCGTCTGACAGCTTTGAGTAGTGAGTCTCAGCAGTGGCGAGGATAAGGACAGGGCTGAAGGAGGGCACGTCCTGCAGCAGGGTGAGGAAGGTGCTCTT
This sequence comes from Stegastes partitus, assembly GCF_000690725.1. Lineage (NCBI taxonomy): Eukaryota > Metazoa > Chordata > Actinopteri > Pomacentridae > Stegastes > Stegastes partitus. Next base: position 67,125 of record NW_007577897.1, read on the forward strand.
CACAGTGTCGCTCACTGTGTCCCACCACTCTGAGATATGTGGCATGTACACCACGCTGGGCATGCTCCGACGGGCCTCACGGAAAACCTGCAACCACAGCGGTCAAGCACACACCGTTGATTACATTTAAAAAGTTCTAAAAGTCTCTGAGTTGTCGAATTCCAACACACGGGTCTGTGCGGGGGGTTACCTGAGCGCAGGACTCCTCCGGCGTCTTGGCGCTGACGGAGTAGAGAATGGGCAAGTCCAGGCGGTGCACTGGTAGCTTGTCCAGGTGGTGCAGCAAGGCAGGGGCCAAGTGGGAGCTCTGTCCTGAGCCTGGGGCCCCGGCCAGCAGCAGACGAGGCCGGTATGCTGTGGGCTGTTGCAGGGCAGAGCTACGAGGAGCAGATGGGAAGTTCATAGTTAGCATACCATCCATTGCCTTATGATGTCAGAACAGCAGTCGACCCGTCATTCTCGCAGCAGAAGCGCTACACTTTTGCATTTTGCATTAGCTCGGCTCTGCCAGAGTTTCACTGTAAATGCATGTTTGATGTAAATGTAACGACAGGCTTCTCTGAGAAAGCACCTCGGTTTGTGTAAGTAATAGCAGCATAAATACATACAGCATCTCTGTGAGCTGTTCTCTGCCAGTGTGAAACATTTCCAGCACAAAGAGGATATATAATCAGCAAGCAATGAACACGAGCATTTTTCATTTCTTAGCAACTGGAGTAAAGGCAACCACAAGTGACGCAGCTGGTCGGTGAAACAAGAAAGAACAAGCGACACACCAGCGAGCGGTCAGAGGGAAAATAGCAAAAGGCTTGTTACAGTTCGGGCAAACCTCCAGTTCCAACTATATAATGTAGAAGTGTGAAGCGTTCCCTTGTGTCCCAGTTATATGGACGTACCGAGGGCAACAAGCCTGCAGCCCCGGCTCTGCCTGGAGCAGCTCAGCACTGTTTTAAAGAGGCCATAATCAGCTTTTGGGTTTTTTCCCAAAAATATGTGTGTTATAGCATTTCTGTGCATGTAAAAGCCCAAAGTCAACACCAGAGGGTATTATTCTATCGCTCATAAAACACCGCTCCCTACCTGCCTGAAATGTCATGTTTGATATGCAGCCTTTTCTTCCGTTACTTATTTGCATCACCGTGTAGCACATCTGCGTAACGCCTGTCTAGCAGATAGTTTAGAACACCTTCACAGTCTGCCTTTATTTCCTCACTGGAGCCACTTCTGTAAGTCTCTGCGGTTACAGTACATGTACAACAAGCTGACCAATCACAGCAGACTGGGCTTTTCGGGAGAAGAGACTTTCAGACGGAGGTGGGAAAAAAGGTGCTGCAGCGATGTACAGTATGTGAAACGTGTTTTTTGAATATTAAAGCAGATAAACATATTCTAGTAGAGCCCCAAAGTAAAGTTCTGACCCTGTGCACAACATGAGTTAGCTGCATATGTATATGACTCCAGTAATCCTAATCTGCATGATGCAGGATGGCACAGCAAAGCAGAAATGCAAATGACTGGGTCTCTTCCTTCATCTTCAACATTCATTATTTCTCCCATATGTTATCAGCAACTCCACCTATAGGGCACGTGTCTCTTGAGCCCCTGGAGGTTTGAGTGCAGGTGTTCGATGGTAACACTCGGCCAGGTAATCACAGCTGCGAGAACACTCAGGACAGTACAGGCGTATGGAGACATCACCATCTCCATCTGTATCGGTTCAGCTAACAAAATTATCCGTCCCTCTATCTGGACTCAAAGACCGGAGGTGCAGTATATTTAAATTTCATGAAATACTTGATAGGGTGCTAGTGGACGCCGAGTGAAAATTCACAGACACCTTTAGCGGACACATTCCAACTCATGAATATTAACTGAAATACAAAGTAAAAACTTCAGACATTTCAATATTTCAACTGTTCTTTTTTTTTTTCCTTTTCTTTCTTTCGGAGCAAATTAAAACACAGCTAAGCTTTACTTTGATGTATAGTCTGCCGGGGTTTCAGAGAATCGGCTGCCGTATCACGCTTTTGTCTCGCCGACTCTCGCACGCGACGCCCCTTCTGTTCAAGTTTACCTGATTGATAGCCGGGAACGGACAGCTGTCAGCCGCCATGATATGAATCGATTTGAGGAAGTTTACATAATGGTTGACGCACAGACTTGTCAGCGGTGAGATGACAGCGTAATAATGCAGCGAACAACAAAAGACTAAAACTAAACTAATGGCAGGCTTATGAAACTGTCTGAATAACTAATTGCCCAGTTTGTTTGTGATTTCCCAAACACTGAAAATGTTCTGCTCTGTTTGATGATCATGTAACTGCTACTTTACCAAGTATTCCAACAGCTGTAATGGAGCTCAGGACTCAACCAGAGGGCAGCCGCTCTGTTAAAAACACCTGCAGCTGATGGAACTCGCTGGTTTGAGGTGAAGAAAACTACACAGCATGACCTCTGCTGTTAGATCAATCCTGTCTCCACGTCAGGGATACATGATAATAATAATTACTGCCGTTTGGTGTAAATGTGCTCAACTTCCTGTCTTCGGAGACGCTTAAATGGATCCTGCTGCTTCCTACAAACAGCTGGAAGCAACAACTTTTCTCCACAACTTTTAAGTCTAATCAATCTTTTCCTTTTCCATCTTGTGTTATTTTTATGATCAGTTTTATAATTTAATGTATTAAAAAGTCAAGCAACGTGACTGAGAAAAAACATTTTCTGATTTTGGCACACAGCGTTTTCTCTCTGTCATATTTTTTTGACCAATATTGGTGCTGAAATGTGGGGAAAAAAAGTCTTTCTCGAATCGCTTCACACAACTCTAATTGCGTTTACCGTATGATTGCCAATATGTTAATGTGACTGCACGCAATTCAGAGCGTCGAAAGCGATACAGAAATGTTATTACATCCGACGTAGCGAGATTTCTGTCACGACGTTTACGGAGAAGTGAGCAGGATGTTCATTCAGGCGTGAAGCAGACGCCTTTATGTACAGCTCGCACACAAGACAGGGGTATTTTGGAAGTCTTGAGGACTAGAAGCTTAATAAGAGTTTAACGGGTTCATCAACAATCGACTCAAGTAAATGAAAAGCCACAGGTCTGTCCTTGAGCAGTTTAGTTCCTTTATCTCTCTATTTCTGAGTGGAAGCTGCCACAACGAATCTAACTTCAAAATTCTCTTGTTGCATTTTCTTTTCGCTTCCATCCTTTGATCTGGGCCTTTTGACTCCCCGGCTAAGGATTCTCAAAAGCCTGCGGAGTCATTGAGTTGTATTTGCTGCTCATTCCTGCCATTATATATTCTCACTTGTAAAAATTCTCGTGAAGGCAATGTGTCATATGTTAATAAAGAGGCTTCCTTCTGCTAGGAAAATAACTACATTTCCGAGGCAAGCGTGAGCTATATGAAACCCCAATTAAACCACTGAAAAAGGAAGCTAGTTACACTGAGAAGGGCAGAGGTGGTATCTCGCTTGTGCAGTCAAAAGGTCACTAAAAATCAGCATTAAGCATCAGCTCAATGTAAATGAAAAGGTAATTATGTGTTCTTTGAACTTGCTTCGCTGTAGCGTATTCAAATTTAGATTTTAAACATTAGATTTGACGTGATGTCTTTGATCGTCTGAACCTCAATAACCTGCCGGCAGGTTTGAAAGTCGTGTTGAAATTAGAATAAATGAAAATTTAAGTTACATCATCTATCACAGCAAAAAAAAAAAAACTGAGAAAATCGTCAGGTGGGCTGC